>NW_028159049.1:0-287892 GCF_964263955.1 Coregonus lavaretus | reverse complement strand
AAACATGTATGCATTCACTAACTGTAAGTCGCTCTGGATAAGAGCGTCTGCTAAATGACATAAATGTAAATGGAATCATGTAGTAACCAAAAAAGTGTTAAACAAATCAAAATATATTTTAGATTCTTCAAAGTAGCCACCCTTTGTCTTGATGACAGCTTTGCACACTCTTGGCATTCTCTGAACCAGCTTCATGAGAAATACATATTTTATGTAAAGAAATTCTGTGACTCCGCGAATGGTGGTCCTCAAGAGCTTTTGACGCTGATTTGGTTGTCCCCGGAATGGAAAAGGTTGGGAACTGCTGTATTAGACAATGTGTGTGTTACGAAGCGGTGTGTCATGGTTATCGTCAGAGGCATCGGGCTGTGACTAACCTAATATATTACTGCCAATATACCCAATGACTGTATTGTTCTGGTCCGGGGTAGGCTACAACTACAGTCCGGTCTCAGTCAGTCTGCCCATCCCTTTCTCTTTGCCCCTAGCCTTAACAAATGTCTCCACAGCAACAGATGTTTCATAGGTCATTGATGCCTCCTCCCTCACACAATCACAAAAGCACAGCACATCCCCCTAACCTTTACTTTAGCGTCTGAGACATTAGCATGGCCCCGCTAGTGAACTTTAGCATCTACAAACATTAGCATTTGTAAGGAGTCCAGTTTCCAGTCAGTGTCCAATAGATGAATCTAGATACTCTCATCTTACACCATTGCCCTTTTAAACAGCACCGGTACCATATCAAGTTCACTAATGGGAATCACAATGGGTCTGTCTGTTGAGTTGCCACTGGTGTTGTCAGGTAAAACCCTGATAAAGTAGCCTGGTCCCAGATTTGTTTGTGTTCTTGTCAACTCTATTGCTGTCTTTTTCAAAATCAGTGACAGAGTTGGCATCATAGCACAAACAGACCTGCACTCAGGCTACTGATAAAGGTCTGTTGAGAAAGGTTGGTTAAAAATAAGTATATTTTCTCTTGGGTTGCCAGGTATTTCCCCATGGGCCATCCGGTGTCAGTGCATCTCTACTTCCAGTCGGACCAGTTCCAGGGCTACCTGGTCAAGCACCACGCCACCAACCTGGCAACCAGCAAGCTGGAGACCCTGGAGACCTGGGTAATGCCCAGGAAGACCTACAAGGTGGCCTCCCCGCCCAGCACCTTCAACAGGCTGCAGTTCGCTGAGGTAACTATCATTCTTTTATAGTTGTATAACGTTTAGGTAATGTTCACATAACATTCACAGAACAATAACACTGTAATCTTTCAGAAGTACACGTTCCTTATATACAGTAGCTTCACCAGGCTACAGTTTGCTGAGGTAACTGACACATCGTTTTTTGGGGTTGGGGTTGTAACGTTTATGCAATTTTCATATAACAGTCACATAACATTTACACTCTTTCAGTAGACGCTGCCCCTAAATTAATTTAAATCAAATCAAGCTTTATTTATACAGCACATTTCAGACATGGAATGCAACACAATGTGCTTTGCAAGAAGAAATTTAAAAAAAACAATTAAATATGAAACTGAAATATTTACTACACAACAAACATGAGGATAAAAAACAAAAGAATAACAAAACTGAAAGACTAAAAATCACCCTAAGGAAAATAAAAGGTGTGTTTTAAAATATTTTAAAAATATGTCAACAATTTCCGCTCCCCTCAGGTTCTCTGGCAGGCCATTTCAGAGGCTGTGGGGCATAGTAATTAAAGGATGCCTCTCCATGCCTCTTGGTCCTAGGCTTTGGGATAGTTAAAAGGCCAGTGCGAGAGGACCTGAGGGACCTACTGGGTACATAACTTAAATGTCTGACACGTACTGGGGTGCACAATTATGGATTGATTTAAAAACCAGTAGAAGAATCTTAAAATTAATTCTAAAACTCACAGGCAGCCAGTGCAAAGACCCGTGCTGCAGCATTCTGTATGTTTTACAATTGACCAATGGCTTTCTTGGGTAGACCAGACAGGAGAGCATTACAGTAGTCAAGCCTGCTTGTAATAAAAGCATGGATGAGTCTCTCTGTATGAGCATGAGAGAGAAACGGACGCAGCTTGGCAATGTTCCTCAGGTGGTAAAAAGCTGTTTTAGTCACATTCCAAATGTGTGATTTGAAATTGAGTTCAAAATCTAAAATAACACCTAGGTTTTTTACTTGGTGTTTCATCTTTATTGCCCGTGAATTAAAATGTGCGGCCAGATTCTCTCTTTGTGCTTTGCCTCCAACAATAAGTACCTCAGTCTTGTCTTGATTTAGCTGGAGGAAGTTGTGAGCCATCCAAGTATTTAAATCACTAATACAGTCTAATAATTTAGCAGTGAAAATCAATGCTGTGCTTTCTGATAACGCTGCCAACAGTACCGGACCCAAAATCGAACCATGTTGAATGCCACATGTGATATGTATTTTCTCTGAGTTATGTTCACCAAGGGTGACAAAAAATTCTCGACCAGTTAAATAGGTCCTAAACCAATTTAGAACTGGACCGGAGACTCCAACCTCTCTAGTCTATCCAGAAGGACATCATGGTCAACAGTGTTGAATGCAGCACTTAAATCTAAGAGTACAAGGACAGAGAGCAGTTTGAAATCTGTGTTGGCTCTAAGATCATTTACCACTTTAACTAAGGCTGTCTCTGTGCTGTGTAGTTTTTCAAAAATACAGTTGGCACTTAAAAAATCATTTAGCTGTTTGAAAACCAATTTCTCCAGAATTTTGCTTAAGAATGGAATGTTGGAGACTGGCCAAAAATGGCTAAGAGCAGAAAAATCTAGATTACTTTTCTTCAGAAAGGGTTTCACCATAGAAGTTTTTAGTGCAGTGGGGAATGTGCCTGTGAACAGTGAGTGATTAACAATAGCTTGCACTTCTTCAGATATGCAATTAAAAACTGTTTTGAAGAAGGTGGTGGGGATAGGATCGAGAAGGCAGATAGAAGGCTTAAGTTGTGATATCACTTTCCTGAGCATGTCTGTGTCAACCAGGGAAAATAAATCCATAGCCTTTGTGTGGTAGGCTAGCGCACATATCATGAATCAGGTCTTGCTTGACTGATACCCAGTTTAATGTTTGTTATATTATCTCTGAAATATGCCGTAAACTCATCACATTTAGAAGTGGCGGAAAGTTCACATAGGTTTGGGGGGGTAGGATTGACAAGACAAGTCAATTGAGAACATTTGCTGAGGTAACCTGTCATTTTGTGGGTTGTGTAACGTTTAGGTAACATTCACATAACATTCACATTGTAGTCTTTCAGCAGATCCTTTCATTTATATCACCTGCTCTTATATTGATTGTATTTAACCATTCACTATCCAGTCAATGGAGAACATAATGATCAGTCAGTCTGACCATAACTGAGGTCCATTGTTTCGAGGTTGTAGGCTACAACTTTTATGTAACGTTCACATAACATTCAGCAGCCCCTGTCATTTAGACTAGAGTGCCCAGAAGTTAGCCAGCCACTCAGTCAAACAATGACCTCTATGTGTTAGTAGTATATAAAAGCCCTGAAGTGCCTCGCACACAGAAGCATGTTGTATAAAATATGATTGGCTAGATCAGATATATAGTTCATGGTGACCTTAGCTATATTCATCGCTATGGCAACCTTGAAGAGAGTACACACACAGACACACACCCACAGTGGCGGTAGGCATTAAACACGGGGTCGGTAATAGCCTTGTAAAATGTAAATCGATTGAATTCATCAAACTTCATGTGGATTAGCGCCTCATTGGCTGCTTATTTGTTGTTTACTAATGAAACGTGGACTACTTACCTTCATGCCAGAACGGCTTCCTGATGGCGTAGTTATGTTAATATAAATAATATAACTATTTCTACTTCTGAGGACGTTCTCTAACATCAGCTATGCCTTAGCGTGCCAGTGAGCACTTTTGTGTTTATAATGTGGTGGTGTGGGGGGTGGGGGGGGGGGGGGGGGTGGGGGGGTGGGGGGGGGGGTTGAGAGTGAGTGGATGAGAGTGATCATTTTTTCTGGTTTTCACACTGTCAAGCAGAATCCTCTGAAATGTCAGTTGATGTCCTCGTATGAGTTCCCTCTGAGTACTCTGAGTTGACAAGTCAGGGTGAATCGGACCTTTTACTCTTGACCTTTGACCTATTGACCTTTGTAAGAGTTCTGAAGCGACCCTAGACTGTGAGGCAGTCATGGGCACAGGGAAGGAGTTGTGAGTGACAGCAGACTGACGCTGGCACGACTTTATCTGAGTACTCAGCATCGCAAAGGAGTTTCTGTCGGTTGCTTAGCTACAATGACTGTCAGTCTGTCAGTCAGTCAGTCAGGCAGCCAGAGGACAGATAGACGGACATGACAGAGCTAAGCAGTTGTAGTTGACTTTTGTGAATGTCTGTCAGTCAGATAAACCATATCTTCAGCAGAACTTTAAAATACAGTCTTTCCCTTCCACCTATAAACTCTCTGTCTCTGTCCTATTTTTACTGTCATTGCTCTTTACCATTGCTCTCTACTGCTCCATAGTGGTCTTAATAGACTTGCTTCCAAAGACTATCATAAATAAGTGAGGGATAGATGACATACTACCACCCTACTAACAGACTACAGGGCTAGCGGTGGTAGTAGTTTCCTATGTAGTCCTGTAGGTCCATAAATCATGTATGACTTTACAAGAAGGTCTCTCCCTCCAACCACCTATAATTTCTTCCTCTACCTCCTGCTAACTTCTACCATAGACTGGGGAGGCAGCACAGTCTGTCCCGCCTACCTATAACCTTTACAAGACCGTCTCTATCTCCTTTCATTACAATCTCTTCCTCTACCTCCCTCTAACTCTGCATAAACAGGACAGACAGGACAGAGGTATCAGTACTATACTAGCGCCCTCTGTAGCTCAGTTGGTAGAGCATGGCGTTTGCAATTCCAGGGTTGTGGGTTCGATTCTCACGGGGGGCCAGTATGAAAATGTATGCACTCACTAACTGTAAGTCGCTCTGGATAAGAGTGTTTGCTAAATGACTGAAATGTACTGCCTGTCTGTATCCTAAGCACCTTTACTCACAGTATACTTCCAGTAGTAGGCTACGTCACTCTCCCACTGCTGATCTGGCAACCTAAGACCTGGCAACCCTACCTCCCCCCACGGGCGCCCATGTCAAACCCTGAATGCTGTGTTTATGCCCTCTACTCACACTTTACCTACAGTACAGTAGTACGTCACTCTCCCTCTGACCTGGCATCCTCACCGTTACCTCAGCGGCACAACACTTCATCTTGTAGCTTAAGACCTCTACTCACACATTACGTCTTACGGTAGTACTACCACTGCTGACCTGGCAAATCTCAAACTTAAAAACCCCCACCCCATCCCTCTCCCCCTCCACCTCACCGGCGCCCGAGTCAAACACCTCCCCATAAAACATGACAGGTTCATTTCCATCAGGCAGTGGTGCGGGCAGCCACGTCCAACCAACCAGGCCACATCTGGTCTTGATTTAAAACTACCTCTTTTATTTACAGTGTTTGTGTGTGTGTGCGTGTGTGAAACAGGCAAAGGCCCCCAGGGCTCTGTTGGATTCTGAGCCTTATTAGTGTCAGTCTTTGTGTATGGAGGTAATCGAAACCAGGTGTTGAATGCAGCTTGGCCCAGGCCCGGAGCACTCCCCTGGGGCAGCTTGAGACAGAGGCCGTGGGTAAGGATGCCAGTTATGTTTGTCAATTAAGATCTATGGGGAGGGAGGGAGGGAGGGAGGGAGGGAGGGAGGGAGGGAGGGAGGGAGGGAGGGAGGGAGGGAGGGAGGGAGGGAGGGAGGGAGGGGTAATAGGTGGAGCGAGGGAAAGAAAAAGTGACACATATGCTACAGGATGAGGTCTTTGACTTGGGAACCAGTGATTGTTTACAGATCTTGAGCAACAGTTGCCACAGGTTTAAAGTGAGGAAGGGTCTTGCTGGGTCTTAAGTTAAGGTTGCCAGATCAAAGGTAAAGGAGAGAGGCTGTATGGTAGCCTAGTAGCCTACTACTGTGCTCTGTGTGAATAAAGGTCACACAAGCCACAAGCTGACTGTGCTTGACTTGCCAGATCAGCAGTGAAGGTCCGCGGTGTCTGGTTGCAGTAGTACTACTGTTCTGTCAGTAAGTAAAGTGTGAGATAAGATCAAAAGCTAGTACAAGCTGAGGTGTTGGACTAGGGTTTGTAGTGAAGTGTAGAGAAAAGGTCGGAGGTCACCGGATGAACCTGAAGTGGGTCAGAGGTTAATCCCTGTTTGACCGTCTCCCGGTTGTCAGGTGGTCAATATGGTCATCCACTCAATGAACTGTGGATTTGTAGCTATGTGTTATTCTCCACTCTCCAGTTCCAGTTACAGTCACTTCAGGAGATTCATTGAAATTCCAATTCAAGATATGAAAAGTATGATTAATTTTCAATGAGAATATTGAATTTCCATTCACTTTCTGAATTGATAGACTTGAAATAGAATTGAGCCTAAACCCTTACTGAAATCCAATGTTATCCATGCCCTTAGTATATTACCCAGATTTCCCACCCAAACAATTTAGGCGTGAGGCAGTAGTCTGCAGCCAGTGGATTATAGTGAAATTTCCTTGTCAATACGCTTTTGATTTCAGTCTGTGGCCTAGAATCAGACCACTGACAATCAATGCGATGTCTATGGTGTGATGTGCCAGTGAGGAAAACACTTAAAATAGACTGAAATATAATATTTAAAAAATGAATAGAATCAATAACAATAGAATATAATGAATTTGTAGGAGTGATACTCTTCCAGACCTGCATAGAATGAATAGCATAGCTGATAGACATTCTAGTTAAGGATGTTGAGTACACTAACAAGGAAAGTAGTAGTTTGGTAGAGAAAATAGGGGTCGGTAACATTATGGAGTTGAAGGGTACCAATTTTGCACACTAAATTGAGGTGAATTGAATTGAAGGGAGGCAGGGCAATATCCTCTAGTTGTTGTTGCAAACAGTGTGAAACACACATATACACACAACCACAAGGAAAATCTAGTTTTGGTTGAGAAAATAAAGGTCATTTGAATTACAGAATTGAATTACAAAAGTACATAACTTTACAAAACACACTTTACAAAGTACAAAACACACTCACGCACACATACACACACACACACACACACACACACACACACACACACACACACACACACACACACACACACACACACAGACACACACACATACACACACACACACACACACAGCCACACACACACATACACACACACACAGACACACACACACAGACACACACACAGACACTAATGTGAAGAGTGAATTAAAGGGAAAGACAAGATCCTCTCACAGTTTATGTTTCAGACATCATGACACACAGACACACACCACACAAACACACCACACCACTCATTTCTCTGTGGAGGTTGAGTCTATTTATACAGTGTATAGACTCATTTCTCAGTCGGCCTAATATTGAGTGGAGTGTTCCAGTTAGCTCATTGATCTGTGGTCTGGTGTTAATCACTGGGTGGAAGGATGAGCATATCCTCAAGCCTTCATCATCCCTCCTCTTCATCATCCCTCCTCCTCATCATCCCTTCTCATCCCTCCTCATCCCTCCTCATCATCCCTCCTCATCATCCCTCATCATCATCCCTCATCATCCCTCCTCATCATCCCTCCTCATCATCCCTCCTCCTCATCACCCCTCCTCATCACCCCTCCTCATCATCATCCCTCATCATCATCCCTCCTCATCACCCCTCCTCATCATCATCCCTCATCACCCCTCCTCATCATCATCCCTCATCATCCCTCCTCATCATCCCTCCTCATCATCATCCCTCCTCAAGTTTCTACAAATGCCTTAGATGAATCTGTATCCTCTTTCTCTCTGTCCTCCTTCACTCTCTGTCCGTCCATCTCTCTATATACAGTGGGGAGAACAAGTATTTGATACACTGCCGATTTTGCAGGTTTTCCTACTTACAAAGCATGTAGAGGTCTGTAATTTTTATCATAGGTATACTTCAACTGTGAGAGACGGAATCTAAAACAAAAATCCAGAAAATCACATTGTATGATTTTTAAGTAATTAATTTGCATTTTATTGCATGACATAAGTATTTGATCACCTACCAACCAGTAAGAATTCCGTCTCTCACAGACCTGTTAGTTTTTCTTTAAGAAGCCCTCCTGTTCTCCACTCATTTCCTGTATTAACTGCACCTGTTTGAACTCGTTACCTGTATAAAAGACACCTGTCCACACACTCAATCAAACAGACTCCAACCTCTCCACAATGGCCAAGACCAGAGAGATGTGTAAGGACATCAGGGAAACAATTGTAGACCTGCACAAGGCTGGGATGGGCTACAGGACAATAGGCAAGCAGCTTGGTGAGAAGGCAACAACTGTTGCCGCAATTATTAGAAAATGGAAGAAGTTCAAGATGACGGTCAATCACCCTCGGTCTGGGGCTCCATGCAAGATCTCACCTCGTGGGGCATCAATGATCATGAGGAAGGTGAGGGATCAGCCCAGAACTACACGGCAGGACCTGGTCAATGACCTGAAGAGAGCTGGGACCACAGTCTCAAAGAAAACCATTAGTAACACACTACGCCGTCATGGATTAAAATCCTGCAGCGCACGCAAGGTCCCCCTGCTCAAGCCAGCGCATGTCCAGGCCCGTCTGAAGTTTGCCAATGACCATCTGGATGATCCAGAGGAGGAATGGGAGAAGGTAATGTGGTCTGATGAGACAAAAATTGAGCTTTTTGGTCTAAACTCCACTCGCCGTGTTTGGAGGAAGAAGAAGGATGAGTACAACCCCAAGAACACCATCCCAACTGTGAAGCATGGAGGTGGAAACATCATTCTTTGGGGATGCTTTTCTGCAAAGGGGACAGGACGACTGCACCGTATTGAGGGGAGGATGGATGGGGCCATGTATCGCGAGATCTTGGCCAACAACCTCCTTCCCTCAGTAAGAGCATTGAAGATGGGTCGTGGCTGGGTCTTCCAGCATGACAACGACCCGAAACACACAGCCAGGGCAACTAAGGAGTGGCTCCGTAAGAAGCATCTCAAGGTCCTGGAGTGGCCTAGCCAGTCTCCAGACCTGAACCCAATAGAAAATCTTTGGAGGGAGCTGAAAGTCCATATTGCCCAGCGACAGCCCCGAAACCTGAAGGATCTGGAGAAGGTCTGTATGGAGGAGTGGGCCAAAATCCCTGCTGCAGTGTGTGCAAACCTGGTCAAGACCTACAGGAAACATATGATCTCTGTAATTGCAAACAAAGGTTTCTGTACCAAATATTAAGTTCTGCTTTTCTGATGTATCAAATACTTATGTCATGCAATAAAATGCAAATTAATTACTTTAAAATCATACAATGTGATTTTCTGGATTTTTGTTTTAGATTCCGTCTCTCACAGTTGAAGTGTACCTATGATAAAAATTACAGACCTCTACATGCTTTGTAAGTAGGAAAACCTGCAAAATCGGCAGTGTATCAAATACTTGTTCTCCCCACTGTATACTCCTCTCTCAGTTTACACTGAGTACAGTATACCAAACATTAAGAACACCTAACATTAGGAACAGCCTCAATTCGTCAGGGCATGGACTCTACAAGGTGTCGAAAGCGTTCCATTGGGATGGTGGCCCATGTTGACTCCAATGCTTCCCACAGTTGTGTCAAGTTGGCTGGATGTCCTTTGGGTGGTGGACCATTCTTGATACACATGGGAAAGCGTTGCAGTTCTTGACACAAACTGGTGTCCCTGGCACCTACTAGCATACCCCGTTCAAAGGCACTCAAATATTTTGTCTTGCCCATTCAACCTCTGAATGGCACACATACACAATCGATGTCTCAATGGTCTCAAGGCTTAAAAATCCTTCTTTAACCCATCTCCTCCACTTCATCTACACTGATTGAAGTGGATTTAACAAATTACATCAATAAGGGATCATATCTTTCACCTGTATTCACCTGGTCAGTCAGTCTACAGTGGGGAAAAAAGTATTTAGTCAGCCACCAATTGTGCAAGTTCTCCCACTTAAAAAGATGAGAGAGGCCTGTAATTTTCATCATAAGTACACGTCAACTATGACAGACAAAATGAGGAAAAAAAATCCAGAAAATCACATTGTAGGATTTTTTATGAATTTATTTGCAAATTATGGTGGAAAATAAGTATTTGGTCACCTACAAACAAGCAAGATTTCTGGCTCTCACAGACCTGTAACTTCTTCTTTAAGAGGCTCCTCTGTCCTCCACTCATTACCTGTATTAATGGCACCTGTTTGAACTTGTTATCAGTATAAAATACACCTGTCCACAACCTCAAACAGTCACACTCCAAACTCCACTATGGCCAAGACCAAAGAGCTGTCAAAGGACACCAGAAACAAAATTGTAGACCTACACCAGGCTGGGAAGACTGAATCTGCAATAGGTAAGCAGCTTGGTTTGAAGAAATCAACTGTAGGAGCAATTATTAGGAAATGGAAGACATACAAGACCACTGATAATCTCCCTCGATCTGGGGCTCCACGCAAGATCTCACCCCGTGGGGTCAAAATGATCACAAGAACGGTGAGCAAAAATCCCAGAACCACACGGGGGGACCTAGTGAATGACCTGCAGAGAGCTGGGACCAAAGTAACAAAGCCTACCATCAGTAACACACTACGCCGCCAGGGACTCAAATCCTGCAGTGCCAGACGTGTCCCCCTGCTTAAGCCAGTACATGTCCAGGCCCGTCTGAAGTTTGCTAGAGTGCATTTGGATGATCCAGAAGAGGATTGGGAGAATGTCATATGGTCAGATGAAACCAAAATAGAACTTTTGGGTTAAAACTCAACTCGTCGTGTTTGGAGGACAAAGAATGCTGAGTTGCATCCAAAGAACACCATACCTACTGTGAAGCATGGGGATGGAAACATCATGCTTTGGGGCTGTTTTTCTGCAAAGGGACCAGGACGACTGATCCGTGTAAAGGAAAGAATGAATGGGGCCATGTATCGTGAGATTTTGAGTGAAAACCTCCTTCCATCAGCAAGGGCATTGAAGATGAAACGTGGCTGGGTCTTTCAGCATGACAATGATCCCAAACACCCGGGCAACGAAGGAGTGGCTTCGTAAGAAGCATTTCAAGGTCCTGGAGTGGCCTAGCCAGTCTCCAGATCTCAACCCCATAGAAAATCTTTGGAGGGAGTTGAAAGTCCGTGTTGCCCAGCGACAGCCCCAAAACATCACTGCTCTAAAGGAGATCTGCATGGAGGAATGGGCCAAAATACCAGCAACAGTGTGTGAAAACCTTGTGAAGACTTACAGAAAACGTTTGACCTGTGTCATTGCCAACAAAGGGTATATAACAAAGTATTGAGAAACTTTTGTTATTGACCAAATACTTATTTTCCACCATAATTTGCAAATAAATTCATAAAAAATCCTACAATGTGATTTTCTGGAAAAAAATGTTTCATTTTGTCTGTCATAGTTGACGTGTACCTATGATGAAAATTACAGGCCTCTCTCATCTTTTTAAGTGGGAGAACTTGCACAATTGGTGGCTGACTAAATACTTTTTTTCCCCCACTGTATATCATGGACTCAGTTTATATCATCATGTTCTCTCTCTGCCTGTATTCTCCATTTCTCTCTATCTCTCTCCCTCTCTTTCTCTTGCTCTCTAAGTTATTCATCTCTCACCTCTCTCTAAATGACAAAAATGTAATGTAATGTAATCTCTCTTCCCTCCAGCCACATGCTTGACCGCATTAAATGAAGTTAGGGCTTTTCATCTTCCCATCTTTCTTTCTTTCTTTCTTTCTTTCTTTCTTTCTTTCTTTCTTTCTTTCTTTCTTTCTTTCTTTCTTTCTTTCTTTCTTTCTTTCTTTCTTTCTTTCTCTCTTTCTTTCTTTCTTTCTTTCTTTCTCTCTTTCTCTCTCTCTCTCTCTCTCTCTCTCTCTCTCTCTCTCTCTCTCTCTCTCTCTCTCTCTCTCTCTCTCTCTCTCTCTCTCTCTCTCTGTCTTTCTCTCTCTCTCTCCATCTATCTGTCTGTGTGTTGTTATAGATCCCCAGCCCCCCAGAGGGTTAGTCAAGGAGTTCACTCTTCACTCAACATATACACTGCTGCCTCAGTCGGCCTGTCAATCGATCACACAGGAAGCTGCAAACCAACACTCACATTACACATCAACTGAGACTATCTTACGTAGAAATACTGGAAAACACTAGTCTATACAGTAGACATGAACCATAATGGTTGTATGAATGGTATGGGATACATATTATATCACTACTACTATTTACCATGACATTACAGTGTAGAGACTAATTAACATTCAGCCTATTTTTCTCTTCTTCAATTGCCTCAGTTAATGTTGTATGCATAAAATATATTATACGGTTGGACATACCCATTTCAGATCCAGTAAATGAATTACACACTCTCTTTTCTTTCTCTCCTTCCCCCCTCCCTCCCTTCCTCCATCCCTCTCTCAGATCGGCACAGAGTGGGATGCCAAAGAGCGCATGTTCCGTAACTTCGGTGGTCTGATGGGTCCCATGGACGAGACGGTCGGGATGCAGCGGTGGTCCAAGGGCCCCAACGTGACGGTCACCGTGGTGTGGATCGACCCCACCAACGTCATCGCTGCCACCTACGATATCCTGATCGACGCCAGCGCAGAGTACACCCACTACAGACCCCCACTGAACCAGCCTCTCAGGCCCGGGGTGTGGACCATACGGGTGTTGCATCACTGGAGCCCCGTGGCAGAGACAAGGTTTCTGATTAGTCCGCTGGCTTATATGAAGCATCAGCCTATAAGACAAGGTAAGAGACAGCCACAGACACACACACACACCCATGGCTTATAACAAGCACTAGTCTATACGATAAGGTAAGAGATATCTTGGCCTATATGTAGTACATGTTTACAAGTCACATGAGTGTCAGTCTGTGATATATGTGATGTAATTGATACAGTATGTCTTGTCATGTTATAGGCATATCATAGATACACACAACAAAACACAAAAGCACATATCCCATGAGGCCCTGCTGTGTTTGCGATCTTTCTAATCAACCCTCTGAGCCGTTGGAAGCACCAGTTGTTTGTCACCAAGTCAACCGTAATCATCCTCAGTGTTTCTCATACATATTAAACAGTATGTTAAACACCTCCATATAACGCCTAGGAACACAATTACACAATTAAATAAATCTGGCTGTGTTAACTATAAGGGACCAGGACTCTTATTGTTTTAGCTAGAGTAATCAGTTGCAGTGAAAGTCACCCGAGAGTTGAGACGCTAACCTCAGTGTGATGGCATATTCACAGCCTGACCTGTTTTATAATCGCACTGAGGCCATTTTTAATTATGAAAAGAGTCAACAAATAAAAGTTAGCAGGCTTTGCCCTGATGCACTGTAGTGTTTGGGCCCATGTGTGAGAGTGAGGAGAGAGGAAGCTAAAATATTCATAAATTGTTAGTGAGTGTTTTTGTTTGTTTGATAGTTCGCTTGTTTGCTTTTCTCTCAGTTGTAAATCCGTGTTGATGTGAACAGAAAGTTTCTCAGCAAATTATTAACCCCAGTTCCCCCCAAACTCCAAACTCTGTACTAGGGCATAGTCAGAATGCTAAAATCATTCCCAAAGACTTTAGCATTAGAGGTGGGGGTAAACCGACTGCCTTTCTCCACTATTTATGATGAAGTTAATCATGAAACGTACTGCTATGATCTCTGAGGTTATACTGTTGCTGAAATGTTTTATTACCCAAGTGAGGTGACACTGAGCTCTACTTTAGATTGTTTTACACTAAACTTTTTGGGTCAGCTTGAGTGGTTAAATTAGCCCAGTTGGCCCATAGTGCAAACAGTAGGCCTAAACTAGATCCACTGCAGCATAGAAACTATGGAGACCTGTGAGAGCTTCAGTATCAAAGAGCCTTATATGGACTACAGGACAGTAGTTATCCATTGAGACAGTACTTGGGACAAAGGCTAGTTTCCCGGACACAGATTAATCCTGGTCTTGGACAAAGAAGCACTTTTAACTGAGAATCCTTTTTAGTCTCTGGGAAACCAGCCTTACATCTCCTGCTCCTGTAGGATGGGGTTAGATGCCCTTAGATCCCATAGTCCTGAAGGTCATGGTGGTACAGTAATCCTGCAGCCTTGGCCTCCTCTTCAGCCTCCTCACCACCTGCTCTACCAGCCTCTAGCCTTGCCATACATGATTTACAACCCTGAGTAGCTCCAGGTCTTCCTACTACACGTAGCCCTAGTAAAAGTTTATAGTGTGGGTTTTTCGCCCTGGCTTAGCGCTGGCACCATGGGCACACACACACACACTGGCACCACACACACACTGCTGCCACAGCAGATTCGGTAGTTGGCACCGGGCAGTGGCAAGCTTGGCAGAACAACCGGGTGTCTGACTGCATCTCTCTCGTCGCTAGCCCGAAAATGCTAGCAGCTAACGGCAGGGTGCGAAGCAGCACTGGCAGAGAGTAGAGTAGAGGAGCGCTGGGCTAGCGAACAATAGCCAGGCTGACGAGGGATGGCAAGCGCCCCAGTGTTAGGAGCACTGAGGAATGTACAGCTTTACCTTCAGGATAGAGGGATGGCACGGTTTTAGGGATGAGGTAATGGTCTCGTCTCGTCTCTGCCCCATAGCTTCCAATGACTTTATAAAGAGACACGAGGAACAGTCATTTAGTTGTTTTCCCAATTTGTGGCTTTGGCAATTATTTTATGGTTGGAGTGTATGAAGGGGCTTCTAAATGTATGGTGTATGAGAAGATGCTGCTATCTGCCACCTAGCTTCCAATGGCTTTATAAAGAGACACTAAGTGCAGTCATTGAGACACTTGGTGCAGTCTCCCACTTTGTGGCTTAGGCTTACCCTAGAGAAATCAATAACATGTAATTAACCAGTAACACAAAGTTTGTTCTCATCAAATCAGTTCACAGTGCCATTCCACCCTTTAGGGCAATACAATCAAGTCAAAGTGGTTCCACTGATTTCCCTACTTAGATTCCCCATTGATGACCCTGTCTGTTTACCTGCTCATTTATGAAGACTATCTACAGGACAGTCTCACCATAAAACATTAACAATCAATTTATGAACACTATCTACAGGACAGTCTCTCCATAAAACATTAACAATCAATTTTTGTCCCCCTCTTTCTCTCTCTTCATCTCTCTCTCTCTCCCGCTCACTCTCCCTCCCTCGCCACAGAGGACACGCTGAAGCTCCACAACGGACCAGCCAAGAACAGTTATATGGAGCAGAGCTTCCACGGCCTAAACCCCGTGCTCAACATCCCTGTACACCTGGGCCAGGTGGAGCAGGCTAAGCGCAACGCCGTCCTGACTGGCCCCGCCCTGGAACACTGGGTAGACGGCCTGGTGGGTGCGATGTGGGAGGCTGGGGACGTGTGTTCCACCTCCATGACAGGGGGACCCGGAACATCCTGCCCCGTCATGCAGGCCTGCGCCAAGACCCCATGGAGCTCGCTCAGCCCCGACCCCAAGTCCCAGCTGGTCCCGCCGCACGCCGATGGGCACATCAGGTAGCAGTGGCGCCTCCGGCTGGACAGGAGGCCACACTGCAGGTCTTAAGATGAAATAATTTATTTTTTGTATCTCTTTTTATTTTATTTTTATTTTTCCGTCGACGTAATGGATCAGATAAGAAGAGAAAAGACAGAAGTTGTGTTTTTTTAAGGCTGGTTGGAGGTTGAAGGATCGTTGAAGAGGAAGAGAAGGTCTGGAGGTTGAAGGAACGTTGAAGAGGAAGAGAAGGTCTGGGGAAAGTTTTGTGGTGTCATGCAAGTTTCAGACTCCTGAAGTGTTCCTCTTTGGGGTTTTTGCCGGCTTTGCCGTTTTCTGTTTCCCAATGTATTTATTTTCATCTCATTGCTGAGTTTACTGTGATTGATGCTGTGTCCGATGTAGAGACAAATGTTGCTTTGCCAAGCACCTAGTAAGGCCGCCTAGTCTGCTGCTGAATGAAAGGGCGATTGTGAAGTCAGTCAGAAGTCAGAGTGTTCGGGTGGAACAGGATAGTCGACACTGGTAGTGGACCAAGTTCTGGGCCGTATTCACAAAGCATTTCAGAGTAGGAGTGCTGATTTAGAATCAGTTTTCTCTTTTAAATCATAATGAATATGATTATATAGCCAGGGGGGACCTGATCCTAGATCAGCACTTCTACTCTGAGATGCTTTGGGAATACGGGCCCTGCTTCTCAAGGTCGGTTTGGCCTACATGTAGGGAGACAGACTGAACCGCAACCTCGGATGGTGTCGCGAAGATCTTTTAAAAAAAGCGTAATTCCTTGCCTCAATCTTTGCGTATGACCGACAAAGTTACTATGGCACAGCAGTACTTATTGACTTTCAGTGCCTGAACAGGAGAAAGATGTGTGGGTGTGACTGGACTATGGAGTGACATTAGTGCCAGTAGAAGTTGAATTGAATTCATGAATGATTTAATCTAGATTCAGTTTTGATTGGCACTAATATCACTCTATACTGGACTGCCTGAAACTTGAAATGAAAGTATATCAGCTGTGCTTTCGCAAGAAAACAGAAATTCTCAAGCGTAACTTTTTATTTCCTTTTTTAAGAATTTCTGAATATTTGGTTTTAATAACAGTTTATGTTGCAAGTATGAAAAATAATATGTCTCAAAGTTATTGTCGTGTGAATGGAGTGAGTTGTCCACAAGTTGCTATTTATTTAAAAGTTTATATAAATACAGAATATTTTTAGTCAATGACTAAATGACTACAACGCTGCTTTGGCAGCTCGATAAATATTTTTTTGTAAAGAGAAACTGCCTTTATTTACAAAGGCCAACGCCCCAACGAACCTGTATACCTATTTTGGGCGAACAAACCTAATGCCCACATGTGTGTCCGTGTTGTCCGGTCTGAATAGCTTTTCCTGTCTTGGTTCCTTCATTGGCTGTTTGCCAAGTCTTCGTCACACGAGGAAGCACCCAGGACTGAAAGGTCACAGAAAGGTCAGCTTTCAGTCAACAAAAAAGTCAACAAAAAAGACAGAAACACTCCAAAAACTCTCCAAAATGTGTGTTGGAGTCATTTCGTGGTGATGTTACATTTCCTATTTGGTTCCGTGTCAGTACCAGGATGTTAGTGATTGATGATGCTGTTCATGCTGTGGCAAAAATGTAAACAAATATTTGTATCTTGATCAAGGAACTGTTGGATTGGGCCCAGGCAACTTTGGTTTTCACTGGATCTTCTACTACATACTAAGTACTTTTGCTGCCATCAAGACTATCTCTCAGTTTACCACAGTTCAAACTTAGCCTATAGAACATATCATGCCCCCAGTTCAAGCATAATAGCACAGGCCCCCCGTGCCCCCTTCTCCAACCACAATGAAGGGTAACTACGATCAGCCATTTTGTTTGTTTGGCTTCAACTCAATTCTTCTCACAACCTAATTTGGTCCCAATTTAGAATCCAATCTGTGATTGTCAACATGATTTGGCAGTCAAACGTGCTAAATGAATGTTTTCACCAGGGCTCATCAACGATCATTAGTGAGTTAATCTATGGCCCAAGTTCATCTTGAACCTTGTAGGATGTATCAATCCTAATAAGTGTCAGTCCTGTCACTCAAACCTGAACTGTTGTGTGTTGTTGCCAGTTTTACAAAGAAGGGCAATTTGGCCTATATAGGGCTCGCCAGCTTGTAGTCCTAAAACCCAGAAGTGAGTTACCTCTGGTTTGTTCAGTCATCCCTATGGGGAAATGAGTGGGGAAAGAATAGGGTTTTGGGATAAACACAGAAAATAAGGACTGAGGTTAACACAGGCTTAGGAGATCTTATACGTTTTGTTCTATGAGATAATATCAGTCCGTTATTATGTCCTTTATGAATTATGAAGACTTTATGGGCTTTATGTCCGTTTTTATTATCACATAAATGCTTCAAAATTAACAAAAAGTGACGTTAGCTGATGAAGATTATCTCATAGAACAAAACGTATAAGATCTTCTAAGCCTGTGTTTACCACAGACCTTATTTTCGGCAATTATCCAAAAACCCTACAAAAATGCCATTCATTTCCCCATAGGCGTTGTCCAACAAACCATGGCGGAGTTAGTGCCTACAAAAAGACGCCATTGCTATTTCTCTGTATTAGCTAGCTAGCTAACAACATATTAGCTGGCTAGATATAGATATGACCCTAACTTTCTTTTACTGGCAGTGCCATTGTCACATTGAAACTAATACTTAATTGACGAATAGTTTGCCCATTGTTCAAATGTACAATTATCATTCTCGAGATGTGAATTGAAATATGTTACTCAATGTAAAAGTCCTATTTTGTTACAAAAATGAAGAAAATGTACATAAATATTTTGTATTGAATTATGTTTAAAACGTATTCTATGTAAATACTGATGTGGTGTGGAAAGATTATGAAGTGGAATTACAGTAGAAGAAGAACAGATAGCTAGTGTTGCTTGTTGCTAGTTGGGCACAGAGTGATTTTAGGTACGTAACCTGTTTCAATGTTTTGGACAGATATAAGGAATGACTCAGAATTGGGTAAAGCTTTTAATATTATTCTTCGCCTTTCAGAGAATATCATGACAGATTGTTGTTCTCTCTGCTGGAATGTATTGTTGAGCAACTGTTGCACAAACTTCTCTGAACTCAACATTTCCCGAAGTTTCTGGGGGAAACTTAAAAGTTTCCTAAAGTTTCTGGGAAAACTTTAATGTTTCTCGAAGTTTCAGGACAAACTTTGTTTCCTAAAGTTTCAGGGGGAAACTCTGTGCCTTAGCTATCTATCTATACTCCTGCCTAGGGGACTCTTAAAACTTTCTGTCCATCTATGAACATAAAATTGTTATGGTCGTTTTTACTTTTCACAAAAAGTGAAAGAAGAGCACCAAGAGTTAGTCGATGTGATTTGATGAATCTGTAACACCAAAAAAGATGTCCGCTGTTGTAAATACCATGCCTTCTTGTCTTTTGCTTTTACATTTTTGTGGATTTTTTTTTTGTTGGTACATTTTTCTCTGACTGCTTTTTGAAATTAAAGAGCTCTCTCTAAATCTTGCCTCATTTTTGTGTGGATTTTTATGCTTAGACACGAAAGCCTTATCTAAGCCTTGTAACACATGTCCTTCTTATTTATGTATGTTTAAGTAGCCATAATTGCATTTTACTATGGAAACAAAGCATGGATTACACCATAATTAAAGTGATAGCACCGTCAAACAGTTAAGTCATTCCCACTGTTGTTTAATGATCACCCTAGCTTCACCCTCATACTGGCCCCGTGTAGCTCAGTTGGTAGAGCATGGCGTTTGCAAGGCCAGGGTTGTGGGTTCGATTCCCACGGGGGGCCAGTATGAAAATGTATGCACTCACTAACTGTAAGTCGCTCTGGATAAGAGCGTCTGCTAAAATTTAAATGTAAGTATTTGTTTAACTACTTGACGTTGCTTCCATGTTTTCCATGACTTAACTGAAGAATCAACCTGCCATCATCAGCTGTTGAGCACCAGATAAATGTACACTATGCACATGGCTATTCTCCTGTTTTCAGCCTATTGACAGAGAGCTGAGAGAGTTGAGGACTTAAAAAATACTGTACCGTATGTCTCAGAGGCAGACTACTGTGTGTAGACATAAAACAAACCACCTCAAACACAACATGCAGTAGCCAGAGATTTGGCTTCCCCTTCCAGAGATAATACATCTAGAAAACAGGGGACCTCACCAATAGTCAAACTATCCTCTGAATGTGCTGTGTTGAGCGATGAATGATGCCACCATCGTTTGTGAAGGTCTGACCAGAGAGAACCACTTGGGGATTCTGTGATCGTCTTCCCATCCTTCGTCTTCAGAACAGAATAGGGGTTCTGTGTGATCCTCCCGGGGCTCCATCATCACACACACAATCATCCCACACATCCTCCCGGGCCTCTATCATCACACACACACACACACTACACACACACACACACACAACACACACATACACACAAGATCACAGGGTGTACTGAGCCTCTGACAGGCCCAGATCAAAAGGACACTATAGACCATCAGATCTCACGACGATCCCACAAGGCTCCGAACACGCCAGCTAATTAGTCCAGGGTGACTGGAAGGAGAGAGTGTGTGTGTGTGTCTGTGTGTCCTTGGTGAGCGTGATATCACATCTGTGTGCATGCATGTGTGTATACGTGCGTCCACCCGTGTGTGTGCTTGCACATGTACGTGTCACATCTGTGAGGAGTGTGTGTTTTAGGGGGGTCCCATCTGTGTGAAGAGTTTCTAACAATGTAAATGAGCCACATCTTGCAGATGAGTTTTATTCACTATCTCTGACATAAAACAAACCCTTAGGTCTCATCCAACACATGCAAAACGTGACAGTGAGACAACAACATTGCTATTACTGTCACGACTTCCGCCGAGGCTGCCCCCCCTCCTGGTTCGGGCAGGCTTCGGCGTTCGTCGTCACCGGAGTACTAGCTACTGCCGATCCTATTCTCATCACTCCACTTGTCATGTCTTGTCAATCACACACACCTGGTGCTCATTCCCCTAATTAGTATGTGTATAAGTGTTCCCTCTGTTCCCCTTGTCTTTGTGAGTGATTGTTTGTTGTGAGAGCGTGTAGCTCGGTTGAGCTACTATTCTTAGTGTTTATGCCAAGGTGGACGCTTTCCCTTGTTAGTTTCGATTTGACGCTTGATTTATGTAAACGGAATAAACTCTGGACTTCGGTATTTTACCTCCTGCGCCTGACTCCTTCCTTCACACCTCATCACAGAATCACTCACCCGCTGAATGGAGTCAGCAGGAGAAGACCGCATGCCTGGAGTTGTGGCAAGGTTCCAGGAGCACTCCTCGATGCTGGCCAGCTTGGGGGAAGCGATGGATCGGGTTCTTCAGGTAATAGAATGCCTGGAGAGGAGAGGACCCGATCTATCGAGACCAGCTGGTCAGCCGGATCCAGCCACCTACACCCCAGCCCATGGAGGGATCCAGATATCCCGGCCACCGGCGTTCGATGGAACTGCAGCACGATGTAAGGGATTTATGCTCCAACTCGAGCTGTATTTCTCCAGCATCAGGCCGGCGCCCCGGGAGCGGGAGAAGGTATCCGTCCTCGTTTAATGCCTTTGTGGGAGAGCCCTGGAGTGGGCCAACGCGGTGTGGAACAAGGGTGGTACCGCTTGGAGGACTACGGGGAGTTTGCTCACCTCTTTCGGGCAGTTTTTGATCAGGCGGGTGAAAGACTGGTTCATCTGAGGCAGGGGACGAGGACCGCTCAGGACTACGCGCTGGAGTTCCGGACGCTGGCAGCGGGGTCCGGGTGGAACAAGCGGGCCCTGATCGACCATTTCCGGTGCCACCTAAGGGAGGATGTCCGACGGTAGCTAGCCTGCCGGGATACCATGCTATCGTTCTCCCAACTCCAACTGGTGGACATGGCCATCCGGCTGGACAATCTGCTAGCAGCCAGAGGATGTCCTGGTAGGGGTCTGCCCGTTCCCACTCCGGACGACTCTGACCCCGAGCAGATGGAGCTGGGGGGAGCCGCCGGTCGAGAGAGCGCAGGAGGACAGCGACAGTGACACACTAATGGCACGAAGGGACAATCCACCTCACGTCGCAGTAAACGTTATTTTGGGTCTGGAGGTGGTAGGCAGGGTACTCACGCATCACCCCAGGTACGAACACCCAAACGTGTTCAGAGCCCTTTGCGGCGCACTGTACTTTATCTATCTCCTTTCCAGATCACTTGGTAGGTTCCCAGTGTAAGGGGCTAGTCGATTCAGGTGCAGCTGGCAATTTTATGGACAGGGCATTTGCACACCGTCAAGGCATTTCATTGGTTCCCTTAACCATTCCACTCCCCATCAGAGCACTAGATAGTCGACCATTAGGGTTCGGGTTGGTGAAGGAAGTTACTGTACCAGTCACCCTGATTACGCAGGAGACACATGTTGAGCAGATCACCTTTAGGATTACTGAGTCTCCTGCTTACCCTGTAGTCTTGGGTATCCTGTGGTTAGCCCTTCACAACCCCAATTTCTCATGGCCGCAGAGGGTTCTTATGGGGTGGTCGCGTGAGTGTCCGGGTAGGTGTCTAGGTGTTTCCGTTGGTGCGACCACGGTGGAAAGTCCAGACGGTACCCCCACCGTCCAGACGGTACCCCCCCCCCCCCCGAATACCATGATCTGGCGCTCACGTTTTTCAAGATGCAAGCGACTAAATTACCACCTCATCGGGAGGGGGATTGCGCGATAAACCTTTGGGTAGACGCTGTACCTCCCAGGAGTCATGTGTATCCCCGGTCGTAGGCTGAAACAGAGGCTATGGAAATATACGTCACCGTGTCCCTGCGCCAGGGGTATATACATCCCTCCACTTCACCTGCCTCCTCGAGTTTCTTCTTTGTGAAGAAGAAAGATGGCGGTTTACGCCCGTGCATTGATTATCGACCACTGAATAATGTGACGGTACGATTTAGTTATCCTCTTCCCCTCATTCCTTCAGTGATTGAGTCAATGCATGGGGCCTGTTTTTTCACCAAATTAGACCTCAGGAGTGCCTACAACCTGGTGCATATTCGGGAAGGGGATGAGTGGAAAACAGCATTCAGCACAACCTCGGGGCATTATGAATACCTGGTGATGCCCTATGGTTTGATGAATGCTCCATCCGTTTTCCAGTCCTTTGTGAATTAGGTGTTTCGGGACATGCTTGGTCGTGGTGTGGTGGTCTACATCGATGACATCCTGGTGTATTCCGCTACGCGCGCCGAGCATGTGTCCCTGGTTCGCAAAGTACTGGTCCGACTGCTGGAAAACGATCTTTATGCCAAGGCAGAGAAGTGTGAGTCTTTCCAGCAGTCAATCTCCTTCCTCGGATATCGCATTACCACCACAGGTGTGGAGATGGAGGGAGACCGCATTGCAGCCGTGCGTAATTGGCCAACTCCAACCATGGTAAAGGAGGTGCAGCGATTCCTTGGCTTTGCCAACTACTATCGAAGGTTTATTCTGGGTTTTGGCAAGGTCGCAGCTCCCATTACCTCCTTGTTGAAGGGTGGGCCGTCCCGGCTCCGCTGGTCTGCTGAGGCTGATTTGGCATTCAATAGATTGCGGGGTCTGTTCACCTCAGCCCCGGTACTGGCTCACCCCGATCCATCACTACCGTTCGTAGTGGAGGTGGATGCGTCCGAGGTAGGGATAGGAGCTGTCTTATCCCAACGCTCGGGCATGCCACCCAAGCTCCACCCCTCTGCCTTCTTTTCTAAGAAGCTCAGCTTGGCAGAGCAGAACTACGGCGTTGGTGATCGGGAGCTGTTGGCTGTTGTCCGAGCTTTGACGGTGTGGAGACATTGGCTTGAAGGGGCGAAACACCCTTTCCTCGTCTGGACAGACCACTGTAACCTGGAGTACATTCGGGCAGCGAGGATGCTGAATCCTCGCCAGGCCAGGTGGGCCCTCTTCTTCACCCGGTTTGATTTCACACTCTCATACATTCCGGGTACGAAGAACGTGAAGGCAGACACATTGTCTCGGCTGTATGACACAGAGGAGAGGCCCAGAGAAAACACCCCCATACTCCCGGCCTCATGCATTGTGGCGCCGGTAGTATGGGCGATGGACGCAGATATAGCGCAGGCATTAAGCACAGATCCATCTCCACAGGCAGTTTCCAGCTGGGCTGCAGTACGTGCCTGCGCTTATCCGTGATCGTCTAATCTACTGGGCACACACGTCACCCTCCTCTGGTCATCCAGGTATCGGTCGTACAATGCGCTGACTGACCGAGATGTACTGGTGGCCTACCTTGGCTAAGGACGTGAGGGTGTATGTTTCCTCCTGCTCAGTGTGCGCCCAGAGTAAGGCACCTAGGCACCTCCCAGCGGGTAAGCTACAACCTTCATCAGTTCCACAACGACCATGGTCTCACCTGAGTATAGATTTTCTCACTGATCTTCCCCCCTCCCAAGGTAACACCTGGTCATTGTGGACCGCTTTTCAAAGGTCCTGCCACCTCCTTCCTCTGCCCGGTCTCCCCACGGCCCTACAAACTGCGGAGGCTCTGTTTACTCACGTCTTCCGGCACTACGGGGTACCAGAGGATATAGTGTCCGACCGAGGTCCCCAGTTCACGTCTAGAGTCTGGAAGGCGTTCATGGAACTTCTGGGCGTCTCGGTCAGCCTGACCTCTGGATTCCACCCCGAGAGTAATGGGCAGGTGGAGAGGGTGAATCAAGATGTGGGTAGGTTCCTGCGGACCTACTGTCAGGACCGGCCGGGGGAGTGGTCGGTGTTCCTGCCACGGGCAGAATATGCTCAGAACTCTCTCCGCCACTCCTCCACTAACCTAACACCCTTCCAATGTGTTTTAGGTTACCAACCAGTCCTGGCACCGTGGCACCAGAGCCAGACCGAGGCGGTGGATGACACGGTGCCTCCAGCGCACTGTGCGTCGTCAGAAGGCCAACGCTGACCGCCACCGCAGGGAGGCCCTGGTGTTTGTACCGGGGGATCGGATCTGGCTCTCGACCCGGAATCTGCCCCTCCGCCTGCCCTGCCGGAAGCTGAGCCCGCGGTTTGTGGGGCCGTTTAAAGTCCTGAGGAGAATAAACGAAGTGACATACAGGTTGTTACTCCCCACTGATTTCCGTATGAACCCCTCGTTTCATGTGTCTCTCCTCAGGCCGGTAGTAGCTGGTCCGCTCCAGGAGTCTGAGGTGCGGGAGGTTCCTCCACCTCCTATGGACATTGAGGGGGCCCCGGCGTACTCGGTCCGTTCCATCCTGGATTCGAGGCGTCGGGTGGGGGGCCTTCAGTATCTCTTGGAGTGGGAGGGGTACGGTCCGGAGGAACGGTGCTGGGTCCCAAGGCGGGACATCCTTGATCCCTCCCTGTTGAGGGATTTCCACCGTCGCCATCCGACTCGACCTGCTCCGCGTCCTCCTGGCCGTCCCCGAGGCCGGGGTTGGCGCACTGCTGGAGCCGCACGTCGGGGGGGGGGGGCTTCGGCGTTCATCGTCACTGGAGTACTAGCTACTGCCGATCCCATTCTCATCACTCCCCTTGTCATGTCTTGTCAATCACACACACCTGGTGCTCATTCCCCTAATTAGTATGTGTATAAGTGTTCCCTCTGTTCCCCTTGTCTTTTGTGAGTGATTGTTTGTTGTGAGAGTGTGTAGCTCGGTTGAGCTACTATTCTTAGTGTTTATGCCAAGGTGGATGTTTTCCTTTGTTAGTTTCGTTTTGACGCTTGGAGCGTTTGATTTATGTAAACAGAATAAACTCTGGACTTCGGTATTTTACCTCCTGCGCCTGACTCCTTCCTTCACACCTCGTCACAATTACTGTCTCTCCTGAGGCACATCACATTGTGACATCAAACGTTTTAAAGGTGTTCTAATAAAGTTCAGAGATCCAAACAGAATGTTAACCGTATCACACATGAAACAACTGAGGAGCTAATGACACAAGCAGCGTATCCCTCCAGGTATTGGGCCTAGCACATAAACATGCAATTTGTCCCGCTTTTGTGCTTAATGTTATTTTTTTCTGATTTTTACTGTTATTGTGGGTAAAAATCTAATATGTTTGAAGATGTTTTCATCTTTAACATGGCATTTGGCATAGGAGCAGGGGTGAAAGTAAGGCGGTATGGTCCGGTATGGCTGGGGGTACGCCGTAGGGGAGACCGGGGATGGTTGTAAAAATCTTGCATGTTTTGTCAATTTCTCAGATATTGTTTGAGCTACTACATTCAAAATGTGATAGGAACAACTTCCATCTGTCTGCTACAAATTGGTATAGGTATTATCTCTCTAAATCAAACAGACAAGGTGTGACTTTGTCTCAAATACAAGGAGTGAAATGTTAGAATTTACCCCACCTCCCGGGTCAGTTAGAAAAAATGCTTAAATCATGACATGCAGCTAGACATTGAAAACCTTTATTGAGAACATGAGAACAACATTGCCATGTTTAACATTTTGTGTTGCAGAAATAATAAAGTGGTAGTACAAATCATAAAATGTTTATTATTATTACCCTCTATTAACTGGCCCTTCTCAACTAACAACAACATCTGAACTAAACAACTGAATGTGTGTGTGTGTGTGTGTGTGTGTGTGTGTGTGTGTGTGTGTGTGTGTGTGTGTGTGTGTGTGTGTGTGTTAATTTGAGAGAGATAGAGCGGTGGTGTGTGTGTGTGAATGTTGGACATGTTCACTCAATCAAAGTCACAGTTGTGACAGTGGTATGGTAGTCCTGGGGTACAGACTTGGTGGGCCCCTAATTTGCATTCCCAGCATTGCACCCAGACCTCATTAGGCTTGTTACAACTAACCCTGACACTTGCAGCCATTAGCTAGCTTCAATTTTAGCTACATGTTTACATTTTAGAATTGCTAACTTACATCAAATATGTCTACACAAACTGGTTATCAACCTGAAATAAGTTTGGTGAATCTAACTACAAAGCAGGTGATGCCATCACAAAAACTTTCTTTCCTCAAAATCTGTTTTTTATCTATCAATAAAATCTGCAGAGTTTATCACAGGGTCTTGCTTCTTCAAATGATAATTGAGGACTAAACTGAGCAGGTGCGCAGTGAGTCACATGATTTGAGCTTGTTCCTGATTGGAGATATTGAGTGTTACAACTATCCGTGTTACAACCATCCACAGTCACCCCTACCTGTAAAACGTCAGCCTATCACAATTAATACAACATGACCAAAACATTATAGTCTATTATACCATTTTTTAACATTACTGCATGTCAGCCGCATGAAAAATGAGCGAATTGACTGGAAACCGGGTGGAATACGCTCCAAATTGTGTTGTGATTTGAGGAGAACACTTACACTTTGTCAAAGCGGAGTTGAGTGGCCGAGACGTTCGAAGACAAGTGAGAGATGAGTGGCTGAGGCCGAGGCGCTTGTGGACAACAGTGGATGCATCAATTCAGTGTAGGCCTAATGACAATCGCAGAATGTCATTACAATACATGCAGGTGTTTTGTAACAGATGTCTCTTTCCATTCATCAAATTGCGGGTGCACAGTGCACAGTTGGGGTTTAGATGCTGAAATTATTTTGTGAGAGGACGAATGTGCGCGGGTAGCCTACAGGAGCGCTTGTTGTTGATTGTTTGACAGTCAGATGAAAACATAATGACTGGTTATGTTTATGCCACATTAAAAGGCATAAGCGGCTTGTCCATAAGGATAGGGGAAGCTATGCTTTCCCTAAAGTAAATGGAATTAAATTGCTAAAATTATATAGCCTAATTAGCTTGCGCCTGTATATACACCAGAAAGCATGATTTGGCTCATCTCATTGATCAACAAGAGAAAAACATAGTTGAGGGTGCATTCAAAATAACACCCTATTCCCTATATAGTGCACTACTTTTGTTCCCTATAACCTGATGCCGTTGCTATGATCTGCTATGACAGATCATCTCATTGATCAAGCAGACAAAAATAAATGTGTACTTGTGTCTGAAATTGCACCCTATACCCTACATAGTGCACTACTTTTGACCAGAGCCATAATATGGGTTCTGGTCAAAAGTAGTGCACTACATAGGGAACAGGGCGGCATTTTTGGATGAAGTCGGCTCATCTCAGAGAAAAATATATTTGATAGGCTAACATCTTGTTCTCTTCTGCCTGGTATAGCTATGGGACTGAGGCGCTAAGCTAGCTAGCTTCTAGCTGTTAGCCTTGTGGGAATTAACGAAGGATGGTGAGGTGGTGTTACATTAAGAGGTGTCGGAAGAAGTCGCTGATGAACAGAACAGGACGCTATCTCAATAACAACGCAACACCATTAGGGATAGGGAGGTGGAAGGCCATTGGTGGGATTGATCTGCGAGCGTGAGGAGATGGGAGAGCATCAGTGCATCCGTCTCGTTACACCTGCTGGAACAAGGTGTGTGAGTGGTAGCTGGGAGCCAGAGGCAGAAAAGCCTTTTTACTTTCACAAAGCACATGTACATGAGACAGCTGGGGATGTAAGCTGTCAAGGTTGGGAGAATTCACCAGAGTAAAAAGATGTCCCTTAGATTTCTGCTATAAAGGGTTCTCACATTCATAAAGTATACATTAAAAGAAAATATATAGGCCTACAGAATGTACAGAAACGTAAACATTAAATGGGGGCTGCAAAAATCTCTTCTATCCACTCCCTAATTCATATTGTTTGTATATCATTGTTTCAATAAGCTTGACTGAAGGTATATCATGCAATAAGCTTGACTGAAAGCTACACTGTAAGCATCAACTTCTGAACTGTTCAGCTTTAGTTGTAAGAAATGTGTGTTTCCTGGCTTGACATCTAGTTAGGTCAGAAAAATTCCCCCAACCTGTCCTGCCCTACAGTAGGGAAAGTAAATACATGCTTCCCCTTCTACACTAAATACATGCTTCCCCTTCTAAACTTCAGTTATATGAAAGTTTGAGGCGTGACCCTCCAGTTGGTTCAGCAAAAGCAACCAGCCCATATCAGGCCTTTCCTGTAGGAGAAACTGAATGCTGTAACTAAGCCAGCAAGGCCAGACAGGTCAGTTAAGCCCTGTTCACACTGCAGGTCTTAATGCTAAAATCTGTTTTGTTTTTCAAATCCGTTTTGGACTACTGACTGTCCAAACAGCAAGTTACAAGTGACCAAATCGGATTTGTGTGTGTTCAGACAGCAGACATTTGCTGACATGGCTACGCTAGTTGTCATAGTAACAACGGGTGTGTGTGCAGTGGTGTAAGGCTGATTGTTGGTGGTGGTGCTTGTGCTTCCTATCACTCAGAAGTTATGTAGCAAGCTAAGGTGACAACAATGCCTGCCATGGACGTTTCCCAGTTGCTTCGAATGTTCAAAATCATAGTGTAAGAACACTTCTAAAGCCTCAAAGGATAATATGATCCAACTTTCAAAATGAGTCCTAGCTAGGTAGCTGTTTAGCTTTCTAGCACATTCACTAATTTGTTTGTAAACAATTAACAAGCTAGTTAGCTACCACATGTTCTTGTCAAACTGTCAACAGAGTAGCTAGCAAGCAATAAGATATGCCAAATAACAGTCTAAAAACCACTTGAGGCCAAATAAATCAGATTAGACCATTCAGACACAAGTCACATGGCCAGGAATCTGATGTATATCTGACACCTTCGTAGGTGGTTTGAAATGTGGCTTGAAATATCCGATTCCATGTGCTTTTTGGCTGTTCAGACTGCAGGAAAAAGAACAGATTCAAATCATATATGCAAATAAATAGGATTTGAGTCACTTCAAACTGCCAATGTGAACACAGCTCTAGTGTATTCAACACAAGTCAAAGCTCTCTGTGATGGACACTGATTCACACACACGCATGCCTGCATCATCACAACGGAACGGCGGCTTGAAGAGAGAGAGGGCAGCCGATGCTATCCAACACTTCGATATCAATACCCTCAGAAATGTCACAGTCCGTATACATTTTCTGTCGCAGGGTGCAGTCGAACCAGAGAGAGAGAGCGAGAGAGAGCTAGAGAGAGAGCAAGAGAGAGAGAGAGAGAGAGAGAGAGAGATACTTACTGTATATCTCTCCCCAGTCCCAGGATCATTAACTGGGTTAAAAGCAGGAGGTGTGTACAGTGCAGTAACAGTAGCTGCTATTGGCTTACGTTAGCACACACACACACACACACACACACACACCTGCAGGCACCAACAGATTTATCATTCTGACTGAACAGATTATATTCCATAAAATGGAGTCAAGCGCTATCTCCGCTCTGGTCTGAGCATGGAGGGTTTTACTTGGATGGAATATAAATGTTTATACAAATGGCACCCTATTCCCTATGTAGTGCATTACCTTTGACCAGGGCACAAGGCTGTGGTCAAAAGTAGTGCACTATGTAGAGAATAAGGACAGATGTGGGGCAGGACATTCCTGTTTTAGATTATGCTGTAGTCCTGTGATCTATATATAATGTAAGCTCTTAAATAGTGATGGTAAAGGGAGATATTAGTATAGGCCTATTCAAAGACAGTACAGTATGAAGCTAAAACTGCTTCTCCAAAATAAATCCCTGATCACCAAGATATCCAAGATGGCGTAGTAGTGCAGTTCTGTTTTTGTCGTGTGTCTGTAAATAGCCTGTAAATACCCTGTTTTTTTTGTATTTTTCGTACATATTTTCCTATCAGACTTTTCATCCTTCTACAAAATATACTTTCCTGCAACCCGCCTCACTCAATGTGGAACGGATTCTATTATTGACTTACCTTTATCTAGAATCTCCAGTTGAAACTAGCTAGCCAGCTAACTAGCTACTTGCTATTAGCCACAGTTGCTATTTCACCCAGAACATTGGATTTTCTGCCGGAATAATTTAATCACTGGACATTAATCACCGGATCGCAACTAGCTAGCCGCAACCGAATGGATGTTGCTGTTTGGCTAATCACCACTGCCCCCGATGCAAGCACCAGTTAGCCTCGAGCTAGCCTAGAGTCAGGCTCATATCCCGGCTATCTACCTCTAGGTCTACCGGACGGGAGTAGCCAGCTATCTACCTCTAGGTCTACCGGACGGGAGTAGCCAGCTAACTAGCTACTTGCTATCAGCTACCGTTAGCGGTTTTTCACCATTGTCCGTGGCCTGCACCACCTACCAGCCAGCTCTAGTCTGGACTATTATTCGGCCAGTCTGCACTGTCTGCACAGCGCGTTATCGACCCAGAACATATCAGTTTTTCTGCCGGAATCACTGAATCACTGGACCTTTAACTCCGGATTCATCGCTACCAGCTAGCTGCTACAAAATGGACGTTGAGGTCTGGCTAATCATCCTGAGCTAGGCCCATCTCCCATCTCCCGGCTATCTACCTCTCTGTCAACCGGACGGGACCACCTAGTGTTGACACGGAGCCCCGCCGATCCAACACGACTGGTCTGCCGACGAAATAGTCTGATGTGGTTTCAACAGGCTTCCCGTTGCGACGACCACGAAGATCCATCTGCCAGCCCCGGCCCGCTAGCACACGCAAACTACAACTGTGCTCCCTGCTAGCTGTGCGGAAGCACCAATTTGAACTGCTCTCGGACTCACATATTGCTGTTCACTGGACCTTATGATCACTCAGCTGCACAGCTGATGCCTGCTGGACTGTTCCTTTACACGGTACCCTGTCCTGTTTATTCTGTTTAGTCTTAGCCCAAACGTTATCGCTATTTCCAGTTGTGTCTTAGCTCTCTCTAATAACACCTGTGACTGCTTTATGCCTCTCTCCCATGTCAATTATGCCTTGCCTATTGCTGTCTGGGTTAGTTCTTATTATACAATTTCACTGTAGAACCCCAAGTCCCTCTCAAACTGCCTCATATAGTTCCTTTGTTCCACCCCCCATACACGCCGAGACCGGCTCAATCGATGCCTCCAATGACGCTATCTCTTTCATTGTTACCCAACGCTTAGGGTTACCTGAACTGTACTCATATCCTTCCATATCCTTTTCTGTACATAATGCCCTGAATCTTTTCTACAACGCCCGGAGAACTGCCCCCTTTATTCTATGTACCCAACGCACTAGAAGACCAGTTCTTAAAGCCTTTAGTCGTATCCTTATTCTAGTCCTCATCTGTTCCTCTGGTGATGTAGAGGCTAACCCAGGCCCTGCAGCCCCCAGTATCACTCCTACTCCCCAGGAGCTATCATTTGTTGACTTCTGTAACCGTAAAAGTCTTGGTTTTCTGCACATAAATATCAGAAGCCTCCTTCCTAAGTTTGAGTTATTCACTGCGTTAGCACACTCCGCCAACCCTGATGTTCTAGCAGTGTCTGAATCCTGGCTTAGGAAGGCCACCAAAAATTCTGAAATTTCCATCCCCAACTATAACATTTTCCGTCTAGATAGAACTGCCAAAGGGGGTGGAGTTGCAATCTACTGTAGAGATAGCCTGCAGAGCTCCATCATACTATCCAGGTCTGTGCCCAAACAGTTTGAGCTTCTACTTCTAAAAATCCACCTTTCCAGAAATAAATCTCTCACTGTTGCCGCTTGCTACAGACCCCCCTCAGCCCCCAGCTGTGCCCTGGACACCATATGTGAATTGATTGCCCCCCATCTATCCTCAGAGTTCGTACTGCTTGGTGACCTAAATTGGGATATGCTTAACACCCCGGCCATCCTACAATCTAAACTAGATGCCCTCAATCTCACACAAATTATCAACGAACCTACCAGGTACAACCCTAAATCCGTAAACATGGGTACCCTCATAGATATCATCCTGACTAACTTACCCTCTAAATACACCTCCGCTGTCTTCAACCAGGATCTCAGCGATCACTGCCTTATTGCCTGCGTCCGTAACGGGTCCGCGGTCAAACGACCACCCCTCATCACTGTCAAACGCTCCCAAAAACACTTCAGCGAGCAGGCCTTCCTAATTGACCTGGCCCAGGTATCCTGGATGGATATAGATCTCATTCCGTCAGTAGAGGATGCCTGGTTGTTCTTTAAAAGTAATTTCCTCTCAATCTTAAATAGACATGCCCCATTCAAAAAATACAGAACTAAGAACAGATATAGCCCCTGGTTCTCCTCAGACTTGACTGCCCTTGACCAGCACAAAAACATCCTGTGGCGTACTGCATTAGCATCAAATAGCCCCCGCGATATGCAACTTTTCAGGGAAGTTAGGAACCAATATACACAAGCAGTTAGGAAAGCAAAGGCTAACTTTTTCAAACAGAAATTTGCATCCTGTAGCACTAACTCCAAAAAGTTTTGGGACACTGTAAAGTCCATGGAAAATAAGAGCACTTCCTCCCAGCTGCCCACTGCACTGAGGCTAGGAAACACTATCACCACCGATAAATCTACAATAATCGAGAATTTCAACAAGCATTTTGCTACGGCTGGCCATGCTTTCCACCTGGCTACCACTACCCCGGCCACCAGCTCTGCACCCTCCGCTGCAACTTGCCCATGCCCCCCCCGCTTCTCCTTCACACAAATCCAGACAGCTGATGTTCTAAAAGAGCTGCAAAATCTGGACCCCTACAAATCATCTGGGCTAGACAATCTGGACCCTTTCTTTCTAAAACTAGCCGCCGAAATTGTCGCAACCCCTATTACTAGCCTGTTCAACCTCTCTTTCGTAACGTCTGAGATCCCCAGAGATTGGAAAGCTGCCGCGGTCATCCCCCTCTTCAAAGGGGGTGACACTCTAGATCCAAACTGTTACAGAGCCATATCCATCCTGCCCTGCCTTTCAAAAGTTTTTGAAAGCCAAGTCAACAAACAGATCACCGACCATTTCGAATCCCACCGTACCTTCTCCGCTATGCAATCCGGTTTCCGAGCTGGTCATGGGTGCACTTCAGCCACGCTCAAGGTCCTAAACGATATTATAACCGCGATCGATAATAGACAGTACTGTGCAGCCGTTTTCATTGACCTGGCCAAGGCTTTCGACTCTGTATTCTTATTGGCAGACTAAATAGCCTTGGTTTCTCAAATGACTGCCTCGCCTGGTTCACCAACTACTTCTCAGATAGAGTTCAATGTGTCAAATCGGAGGGCCTGTTGTCTGGACCTATGGCAGTCTCTATGGGGGTGCCACAGGGTTCAATTCTTGGGCCGACTCTTTTCTCTGTGTATATCAATGACGTCGCTCTTGCTGCTGGTGACTCTCAGATCCACCTCTACGCAGACGACACCATTTTGTATACATCTGGCCCTTCATTGGACACTGTGTTAACAAACCTCCAAACGAGCTTCAATTCCATACAACACTCCTTCAGTAGCCTCCAACTGCTCTTAAACACTAGTAAAACTAAATGCATGCTCTTCAACCGAACGCTGCTTGCACCCGCCCACCCGACTAGAATCACTACTCTCGACGGGTCTGACCTAGAGTATGTGGACAACTACAAATATCTAGGTGTCTGGTTAGACTGTAAACTCTCCTTCCAGACTCACATTAAGAATCTCCAATCCAAAGTTAAATCTAGAATCGGTTTCCTATTTCGCAACAAAGCCTCCTTCACTCATGCTGCCAAACATGCCCTCGTAAAACTGACTATCCTACCGATCCTTGACTTCGGCGATGTCATTTACAAAATAGCCTCCAACACTCTACTCAGCAAATTGGATGTAGTCTATCACAGTGCCATCCGTTTTGTCTCCAAAGCCCCATATAATACCCACCACTGTGACCTGTACGCTCTTGTTGGCTGGTCCTCACTACATATTCGTCGCCAAACCCACTGGCTCCAGGCCATCTATAAATCACTGCTAGGCAAATCCCCGCCTTATCTTAGCTCATTGGTCACCATAGCAACACCCACCCGTAGTCTGCGCTCCAGCGGGTATATCTCACTGGTCATCCCCAAAGCCAACACCTCCTTTGGCCGCAATTCCTTCCAGTTCTCTGCTGCCAATGACTGGAACAAATTGCAAAAATCTCTGAAGCTGGAGACACTTATCTCCCTCACTAACTTTAAGCATCAGTTGTCAGAGCACCTTACCGATCACTGCACCTGTACACAGCCCATCTGAAATTAGCCCACCCAACTACCTCATCCCTATATTGTTATCTATTTTGCTCTTTTGCACCCCAGTATCTCTATTTGCACATCATCTCTTGCACATCTATCATTCCAGTGTTAATACTAATTGTAATTATTTTGCACTATAGCCTATTTTATTGCCTTACCTCCATAACTTGCTAAATTTGCACACTGTATATTATATGTATTTCTGTTGTATTTTTGACTTTGTTTTGTTTTACCCCATATGTAACTCTGTGTTTGTTTTTATCGCACTGCTATGCTTTATCTTGGCCAGGTCGCAGTTGTAAATGAGAACTTGTTCTCAACTGGTTTACCTGGTTAAATAAAGGTGAAATAAATAAATAAATAAATAAATAAAAATCACACTTGTAGTTGACGTAATGGCGGCGTTAGCTAGCTAAGCTCATGCGTAGAAACACATCATCGGTTCTAACAGTCGTCTCGCGCCGAACTGTGCATGTGCAGGCCGTCAAATCAAAGGCACTCCTTCGATTTAAAGTTATTTTTGATGAATATTAAAACGTCAGTTTATCACTTTCACGAGGTTGGAGTAATAACATGTTAAACTACTTAAGACATTGGCTCCAATCTAGATTGTGCATTTAGATTTCGAGAAAATGAACAACTAAGGAAGAATTGTTCACTTACATTTTACATTTTAGTCATTTTAGCAGACGCTCTTATCCAGAGCGACTTACAGTTAGTGAGTGCATACATTTTCATACTGGCCCCCCGTGGGAAACGAACCCACAACCCTGGCGTTGCAAGAGCCATGCTCTACCAACTGACTTCTCAAACCTCAAACCCCGGCCTGGTCTGCTTTGATGCTGGCAATGACTACTCTCTGTCTAAGCAAAGTTAAGGCTAGGTAAGGTTGATTTTAGACATTTGCATTGTGTAGCCTTGGCCAACTGATTTAGTGAGAGAGAGTCGGAGACAAGGAGACAGCTCCCACCAGAACTCTAAAACAACAGCATGTCTTCCTGATGGATGGTATGGCCAGTCTGACCAGCCATGCGAGCAGCCCATTCCCCCTGAACAACCCTTCACAGCATACAGGCAGAGAGGATGGAGGGAGAAGAGAGAGAGAACAATCCTTCCCAGCTCTGTAGGATCCATATCAGCACACAGAGAGACAGAGATGAGAGGGGGATGGAGAGAGAGGAGAGGATGTGATGAGAGAAGGGGGGGGGGGGGGGGGGGGGGGGCAGTGAAGGATGGGATGGAGATGAGGAGCGGGATGAGGGGATGATATGGAGGAGGGGATGAGAGAGAGAGAGAGAGAGAGAGAGAGTGAGAGAGAGAGAGAGAGAGAGATGAGAATTTAAAAGGGCAGTTAGCAGACTTTCTCAATTATTTATTAGGGAATCAATAGAACAACATCATGGCAGCGACAGGAGAAAAGAAAGAGAGAGGATACAGGGCGTATGTCCTGGGAGGTGAAGTTTCCTGCTACTACATGTTATGCTGCATTTTGACTTTGATGACAAGGACTGCACTATCCATCCACATGCCCTTGCATGGATTTTAGTGCCCGTTCCAGCTATGCAATATTAGTTTAAGAATCTTTGATTAAAGAGTAAAACTGTACTAAATCATCCCATCAATAATATATAATTGCTGAGGCATTTCAATTTTCATCAGCTTCTTCATTGCAACAATGAAAGGGGAGAGTGACGTAAGGAAATCTTTCAATCTTACCTTACAATACCTTGAGGTAAAATAAGGTAATGCACCCACCACACTTTCACACAACTCATCCTCTAGATATAAGCTTCAAAACATCCCAAAACCTCATTGTTTTACGTCAGATAGAACCTCATTGTCTTACGTCAGATAGAACCTTATTGTCTTACGTCAGTAAGAACCTCATTGTCTTACGTCAGATAGAACCTCATTGTCTTACGTCAGATAGAACCTTATTGTCTTACGTCAGATAGAACCTTATTGTCTTACGTCAGTAAGAACCTCATTGTCTTACGTCAGATAGAACCTCATTGTCTTACGTCAGTAAGAACCTCATTGTCTTATGTCAGATAGAACCTCATTGTCTTACGTCAGTAAGAACCTCATTGTCTTACGTCAGATAGAACCTCATTGTCTTACGTCAGATAGAACCTCATTGTCTTATGTCAGATAGAACCTAATTGTCTTACGTCAGATAGAAGCATAGCATTACTCTGGGCTCTAATCAATCCGTATCGCGGAAATTCAGCGTTACAGCGTGATTGAAATTTAAATTCAACATTCCCGCGTTAGTAGAGACTGCACTCATGTCAGCTCAATCGGAAATTACCTTTACATTTCTTCAGTGATACAGATTGAACATAGCCCTCTGTCTGCACTGGTCGGTCAAGGGAATAGCGTCATGCAGGAGTTACGCCACTAGTCTGAAGACAAAACTCCTGATTTATCAAATACTTTCATTTCATTTTTCAGCGCCCACTTCCCCAACTTTTCCTCAAATTCTGTTAAAGAGTGTTATGTCCTAAACCTAAACACCTGAGTCACCAACTATATAAGCGAGCTATGGTTTTGTATGTATTCTCCTGTCCCAGTCTCTGTCCCCCTGTCCTTTCTGGACTGTAAGTCCTAGTCAGTGTGATAGCGGTGGCTGGCTGGTAGACAGTGGCTGGATGGTGGAACTCTTAAATGTCATGAAGATTGATGGCGTTGGAGTACAAAGTGTGGTGACATTACTGCCTTTGCTGTGCTTGTTCTTAATTCAGCCCTGTCGGCTTAGCGGTGACATTTCAGTGAGAGGAGTGTGTTTATGTGGCACCCTATTCCCTATGTAGTGCACTATTTTGGACCAAGGCCCCCACAGGGCTCTAGTCAAAAGTAGTCCACTTTATAGGGACTAGGGTGCCATTTGGGACGGTGCCATTTGGGACGCAGCCTGTGGCTGAAATGTCACTGAAGGATTTATTACATTGGAACTAGTGGTGCTTGGAGTGGAGGGAGTAATGGAGGAGAAGAGGTGATGTGAGCAACCAGGTAGAGAGAGAGAAGGCTTAAAGGCTTTCATCATCAGTCGTCCGTTCTCTGAAATAATGTATTTCTTTTCTTTTATGTTCCTTTCTTTTTCTTCACTTCATTGGGTTTCGCTGTCATCACTTCTTATCTGTTCTGTTTGGGGAAATTCTACTGTCTGTTCCCTTTCCTTTTCACTTGTCTTGTTTTCTGTTCTCTCCTCTTCTAGTATTCTATTCATGTCTTTCCTCCTCTGCTTTCTTTCTGTGGCACATCATCTCTAATCTCTCCAATTGTGTGCTTTATCGGCAGCATTTCAGCTGGCCCCAACACATTGATGTTATCAGTGGAATATACCATGATCCCATCTTAAATACATCTCTCGCTCCCACAAACCTGTGAATTACCAACAGACAAATCCAAAACTCACATTTACCCAATTTTCCCCTCTTATTAAATCATGCTTATAACATTCTGGGGAGCAAATAATATGATTCAAAATATAATTGTCTGAGAATGAGGGAAAATGTGACAACACGAGGTCTGGGGCAGCCAACAGTGCGGGAGAGTTAGGGGTGTGTGTGAGTGAGTGAGTGAGTGAGTTTGTGTGTGTGTGTGTGTGTGTGCAATGTTTTTTTTCATACACCACTCCAGCTCCAATGTCATGACATAAAGTGTACCCCATAACTCTATGTAGGGACTTCCTACTCCCTCCTTGACAGGAAGTGACATCTCAAGGGCTTTGTATTTGTTTTTTAAAACTCATGAAAAATGTCCTCTGATTCCGGAACATACATTATGTGGCCCGTATACAGGAGACAACAGGAAAAAACAACCTCCTCCCTGTCCTTACTGTGTATACACATCATATGTCACTTGAGGCTGCGTGTCATCTGGGCCCATCTAGTACATCAACAATCATCCAGGGAGTGACTGTGTTCTAGAATGTACCGGTTGTATATCATTCCACATACCCTGAGTCGCTATTCACGTCATAAACAAGTAGTCCCCTGATCAACGGCCACCTTGGGGGGGAAAAAACTGCCGTTAGCCATCTGCGCCTATTTCTTCTAAACAAAAACACTTTTGGGAGTTATCATACCCTTACAATGTTGTTTTTATTATTGCTTGAACAGTCGCTAAGATTATATTTGATTGTGATCTTCGCAAAATACCTATTTTGGATGCAATAGTTCTTAGCTAGAATGCTAACGCTCATTGACATAGGCTGTAGCAAAGTTAGCCAAAGGGCATTTTACTGATGAAGTTGAAGTGTTTTTTAAGTATAATGCAATTGATTGGTGATGATGACACAAACATTATATTAAGCAGGACATTCATACACGCTTTACAATCCAATCCAATCATAATCCAAAATGAGTGTGAAATGCATGTAATTGGGGGCTATTTTTGCTGGTGGTGTATGAGAACTCCCTCATGTTTTCAGCCTTTCAAGTGAAAGAGAATAGAGGGAAAGTGAGAAAAATAATTCAGTCAAACATTGTAACACATGACATTGTCATGAAGTTGTTCTTACACCACAGAAAAATGAGTTATAGAGCTAGACCATAGACTGCCTAAAACAACACAAAACACATTTCAATGTGTTTAAATGAATGACTCCCACCACACTGACTCCTAGTGTGACCCTCCCTCCCAATAATATCTACTTATGACGTTTACACTCCTTCACTGATTCCCACAAATCATAAAGCATTGGATTAGTGGTCTTTTCTAGGGACTTTTCTTTTACCAGTCACTTCCTTTCAAATCGGTGAAGGGAAGTGAACAAGTGCACACTTTAGGAGGAAGGAGAGATAATGGGGAGATAGCCCAGCCCAGGAGAGGAGAGGAGAGAGAGGGGCGACAGGACAGGGCTTAACCTGACATTGAGATGGGGACATTCAGCGGACCCTAATGATGGACTGATAAGTCTCTATTCCCAGGGCCACCATATTCTCTCAGTAGCCCTACCTGTCTCTCTGGCAGGTTCTCCTCCACAGTCCTCACCCTACACACGGACTGTGATGCCCAGCCCAGACAGCCCTGTAGAGAGGGCTGAGGTGGGTGACAGAGAGGGATGGGGACATTCAGTGGGGCCCACTTAGTGCATACTGGCATATTCTCTCCTCCACACCCTCTGAGCCCCACAATCCTAGCCCAGACAGCCTCGTAGACAGGAGATAGGTGGGTGACAGAGAGGGGTGGGGACATTCAGCGGGGCCTGCTAGGTAATGAAGGACTGATAAGTCTCTATTCCCAGGGCCAGGGTTAATTGCTCCACAGTAGATAAAGGTAATAAATTATCAGGGGGGGTAATGGCAGGAGGCTCTGCTGTGTCCTGTTCCACATTCATCATGGCTTAACAGTTAACACACACAGGAACAGGACAGACCTGACTGGGCCACACAGAGACAGGAACAGACCTGGCTGGGCCACATAGAGACAGGAACAGACCTGGCTGGGCCACACAGAGACAGGAACAGACCTGGCTGGGCCACACAGAGACAGGAACAGACCTGACTGGGCCACACAGAGACAGGAACAGACCTGGCTGGGCCACACAGAGACAGGAACAGACCTTGCTGGGCCACACAGAGACAGGAACAGACCTGGCTGGGCCACACAGAGACAGACGCTGGCAGGTGCTTCATTCCGGTAGGGTTGGTAAAGAGGTGGGATGGGGCTAGATCCCTTACACTCGGGGTAGTATTCTTGAATGTAGGATTTACGCATGTTTTAACATGACAAAGCTCTTTTCAGTCACTTCATGTTAACAATACAATACAATTTGAGTACACAGAACATTCAATCTCAAAGAGCATTTCTCTCTCTGTCCCTCCATAGAGACAAAGAGACAAATGCCTGCCTAGTCTCAATACTGAAGGGAACCAGGGTTGCCATTCACACTGTTGGATCGATGCAGTCCGGGTCTAATCACTACCAGCCAAATGAGTGATGCCATTGGCAACAACATCTGGCAACCCTGGCTGGGGGACTCTGTATGGCGTTCCATTGCAGAATGGAGGATTCTTATAAAAGCCCACGATCAATCGGGCATATGGCTGGCCAGCTCGCCCAACTCTCCTGCAGACAGGACCCAAGCCAGACTTCTTCTTTCCCAGCCCATGGCACACCAACACACTCACACATATACAAATGCACACACATATACAAACACACACACTCATGCACGCACAAACACACACAAACAAACACACACACACACAGACACACACAAATTGACATATCTGCAGCATGGCAGCTAGTCGTGTAATAAACTGTTCCTTGTAAATATTATTTAAGAGTATGAAATAGGCAAATGAATGTAGCCCTCTGTCTCTGTCCGATCAGCCAAGATTCAGTTGGATGTTGACAGCATGGCTGAACAGAGTGGACATTTAGGAGGCAGGTTTTATATATGTATCCATAGAGGTCAGAGAGGGGATCCTTGCATTTGGACGTAAGCTTTATTTATTGGGAGTCGGTGAGCAAGACGTGTGAATAAGAGGGTTACACGGGAGGGTGAATGACAACAACCCTTGGCCGTTGCCAACTCTATGTGAAACAGTACACAGTTCTATCTTCCCAAGCTTAAAGGGGAAATCCAAAAACGTTTTAGCCTCATAGCACCATACTGCTATGTTACTGGAGGTATGGTGCTGGAGACAATGAATATGAGGTTGAAAAGTGGTGGATTTCCCCTTTAAGATGAAGTGACTGCAAATAGGAGAGACATGGAATAGATACAGACTTATCTTCCAAGCAGTATGAGGACTTTCCTGTTGACTGTTCTTCATTTGAAGTAACAGTGCTGTTGTAACTATCCATCGTCTTACAGTAAGCTTGGACGATAAAGCTGTATGCTGTTTCACATAGAGTGAAAGAGTGAAGTCAGAGTTGAATCATAGCATGCTCATGTATATGCAAGAGCTCTGTTTATCTTTCTTCTACTCCCTCCCTCTCTTTCTCTTTCTCCCTTGACATCCCCCCAAGCTGCTGTGTACAGCTGTGTGAGTCCTATAGAGGACACCACCCAAGGGAGTGTGTGCTTGTGTGTTTGTGTTTGTGTGTGTGTGTGTGTGTGTGTGTGTGCTTGCGTGCGTGCGTGTGTGTGTGTGCTTGTGTGCATGTGTGTGTGTGTGTGTGTGTGTGTGTCTGTCTGTCTGTGTGTGTGTGTGTGTGTGTGTGTGTGTGTGTGTGTGTGCGTGTGTGTGTGCGTGCGTGCGTGCGTGCGTGCGTGTGTGTCGGATTGCGTGTCTTCCTCTGAGTGTTATCCTATGTGTGTGGGTATCCATCCACAACAGCGCTATGTAAGCCACCTATCTAAATCCACTGTCACCAAGATAAACTTCCCTGTTAGCGCTGATGCTAACACCTCCACGCAGCACCTGCAAAATAAAATGTAATATCTGTAATATCCCGGACCAGGTGGGAAGTTCCTAAAAATACATGGTGTGCGTCCCAAATGGCACCCTATTCCCTATGTAGTGTAATACCTTTGACCAGGGCCCATATAATGATAAGGCCGTGGTGCACTACGTAGGGAATAGGGTGCCATTTGGGATGAAGTCATGGAGAAGTCAGGGGCTACAGGGATCAGGAAGAGACAGACTCCTGCTGCTATACTGATAACAAAATAAACAAATAGTTCTAGTCAAATATCCTGCCTCGGCACTCGTATCCCTCCACCTTCTGCGCTCATGTCCCTCCTCCCCAAAATGCAGCTTCACTCCATGTGGGCGACGAATGGGAATCATTTTTAGACACGCAGCTCCACCAACTGAAATGCTAATATTGACTTATGCATGTATACACTGAGTGTACAAAACATTAGGAACACGAGCTCTTTCCATGACATAGACTGACCAGGTGAATCCAGGTGAACGCTATGATCCCTTATTGATGTAACTTGTTAAATCCACTTCAATCAGTGTAGATGAAGGGGAGGAGACAGGTTAAAGAAGGTTTTTTAAGCCTTGAGACAATTGAAACATGGATTGTGTAGGTGTGCCATTCAGATGGTGAATGGGCAAGACAAAATATTTAAGTGTCTTTGAACGGGGTATGCTAGTAGGTGCCAGGTGTACCAGTTTGTGTCAAGAACTGCAAAGCTGCTGGGTTTTTCACTATCAACAGTTTTGCATGTATCAAGAATGGTCCACCACCCAAAGGACATCCAGCCAATTTGACACAACTGTGGGAAGCATTGGAGTCAACATGTGCCAGCATCCCTGTGGAACGCTTTTGTCACCTTGTAGAGTCCATGCCCGAAGAATTGAGGCTGTTCTGAGGGCAAAAGGGGATGCAACTCAATGTTAGGAAGGTGTTCCTAATGTTTTGTACACTCAGTGTATATGTACAGTGCCTTCAGAAAGTATTCCCACCCTTTGCCTTTTCCTACATACAGTGGGGGAAAAAAGTATTTAGTCAGCAACCAATTGTGCAAGTTCTCCCACTTAAAAAGATGAGAGAGGCCTGTAATTTTCATCATAGGTACACGTCAACTATGACAGACAAATTGAGGAAAAAAAATCCAGAAAATCACATTGTAGGATTTTTAATTAATTTATTTGCAAATTATGGTGGAAAATAAGTATTTGGTCACCTACAAACAAGCAAGATTTCTGGCTCTCACAGACCTGTAACTTCTTCTTTAAGAGGCTCCTCTGTCTTCCACTCGTTACCTGTATTAATGGCACCTGTTCGAACTTGTTATCAGTATAAAAGACACCTGTCCACAACCTCAAACAGTCACACTCCAAACTCCACTATGGCCAAGACCAAAGAGCTGTCAAAGGACACCAGAAACAAAATTGTAGACCTGCACCAGGCTGGGAAGACTGAATCTGCAATAGGTAAGCAGCTTGGTTTGAAGAAATCAACTGTGGGAGCAATTATTAGGAAATGGAAGACATACAAGACCACTGATAATCTCCCTCGATCTGGGGCTCCACGCAAGATCTCACCCCGTGGGGTCAAAATGATCACAAGAACGGTGAGCAAAAATCCCAGAACCACACGGGGGGACCTAGTGAATGACCTGCAGAGAGCTGGGACCAAAGTAACAAAGCCTACCATCAGTAACACACTACGCCGCCAGGGACTCAAATCCTGCAGAGCCAGACGTGTCCCCCTGCTTAAGCCAGTACATGTCCAGGCCCGTCTGAAGTTTGCTAGAGTGCATTTGGATGATCCAGAAGAGGATTGGGAGAATGTCATATGGTCAGATGAAACCAAAATAGAACTTTTGGGTTAAAACTCAACTCGTCGTGTTTGGAGGACAAAGAATGCTGAGTTGCATCCAAAGAACACCATACCTACTGTGAAGCATGGGGTTGGAAACATCATGCTTTGGGGCTGTTTTTTTGCAAAGGGACCAGGACGACTGATCCGTGTAAAGGAAAGAATGAATGGGGCCATGTATCGTGAGATTTTGAGTGAAAACCTCCTTCCATCAGCAAGGACATTGAAGATGAAACGTGGCTGGGTCTTTCAGCATGACAATGATCCCAAACACACCGCCCGGGCAACGAAGGAGTGGCTTCGTAAGAAGCATTTGAAGGTCCTGGAGTGGCCTAGCCAGTGTTTAATGTGATTTTTGAATGACTACTTCATCTCTGTACCCCACACATACAATTATCTGTAAGGTCCCTCAGTCAAGCAGTGAATTTCAAACACAGATTCAACCACAAAGACCAGGGAGGTTTTCCCAATGCCTCGCAAAGATTGGTATATGGGTAAAAAAAAAGAAGAAAAGCAGACATTGAATATCCTTTTCAGCATGGTCAAGTTATTAATTACACTTTGCATGGTGTATCAATACATACAGTCACTACAAAGATACAGGCATCCATCCTTCCTGTAACCGCTCAGGGATTTCACCATGAGGCCAATGGTGACTTTAAAACAGTTAATGGCTGTGAAAGGAGAAAGGAGAAAATTGAAGATGGACCAACAACATTGTAGTTACTCCACAATACTAACCTAATTGACAGAGTGAAAAGAACGAAGCCTCTACAGAATAAAAATATTCCAAAACATGCATCCTGTTTGCAACAAGGCACTAAAGCAATACTGCAAAAAATGTGGCAAAGCAATTAACTTTTTGTCCTGAATACCAAGTGTTATGTTTGGGGAAAATCCAAAACAACACATTACTGAGTACCACTCTCCATATTTTCAAGCATAGTGGTGGCTGCATCATGTTATGGGTATGCTTGTAATCGTTAAGGACAAGGGAGTTTTTCAGGATAAAAAAGAAACGGAATGGAGCTAAGCACAGGCAAAATCCTAGAGGAAAACCTGGTTCAGTCACCTTTCCACCAGACACTGGGAGATTAATTCACCCTTCAACAGGACAATAACCTAAAACACAAGGCCAAATCTACACTGGAGTTGCTTGCCAAGAAGACAGTGAATGTTCCTGAGTGGCTGAGTTACAGTTTTGACTTAAATTTACTTGGAAATGTATGTCAAGACCTGAAAATGGTTGTCTAGCAATGATCAACAACAAATTTGACAGAGCTTGAAGAAGTTAGAAAATAATAATGGGCAAATGCTGCACAGTCCATGTGTGGAAAGCTCTTAGAGACTAACCCAGAAAGATTTTCAATACATTTGCAAACATGTTTTCATCTTTGTCTATTTAATCCATTTTGAATTCAGGCTGTAACACAACAACATGTGGAATAAGTCAAGGGGTATGAATGCTTTCTGAAGGCACTGTATATGCATGTATACATAGGCTATGTACACAGGAGGACACCCATGGATATATATTTACATTATGCATCTAGACATGCGTACATATGAATACAAACACATTCAAACATACATAACCCCCCCCCCCCCAACACACACGCATGCACTGTTGATACAGTCCCAAAATGTTTTGCATGTCAGCAGTCAAGTTTTCAAGATATTGGACTTTCAAGAAGCAGTGTCACCGGCCACATCATCGTCGTTTTTTAATGTGGAGTTTCCCTTTAAAATTGACTTCCTTGTCCGAAAACACTACAATGGGAATCAGGTTACGGACGCTCCATCTCTCTCCTCCTGTCATTGCCTCCCTCAGGGCACCTGGCTGGCAGGCAGGCAGACAGACAGACAGACAGACAGACAGACAGACAGACAGACAGACAGACAGACAGAGTCAACAGCAACAGCTAGCTAACAAACAGAGAGGACGGTGGTTGTTTGCTTAAGCAAAGAGTAGCTCAGGGATCATTGTCTGTTACAGACATGGAATGCTTTAGCCTCCTTGAGGAGCACCACATCCACCTTCCTGGGGCTTCTCTCTCTCCTCATTAGAGAGAAAGAAACGGGGGATGATGTGCGATAGAGCAGGATGAGAGGCGGAATTAGATTCTCTGACATCTTCCTTAATTGAGCCGTCTCCTTTGAGGCCGGCCCTGGCCTGCCAAGTTTTAATTTGCCACTAATCAAATCAATATGATGCCTTTCTGCCTGATGATCTGCCCTATGACCAACCAGAGGAGAGGAGAAAGGGCATGGATTGTGGGGGTTCTATCTGAATCATAGCAGCCAATGACCTATGACCTCCAAATGGTGCCTTTCTGACAGACAACCAACTGCAAAAGAGGAGAGGGGGCATCTCGATTCTGTATAAATTCTGTATAAATCATACCAGCCTACGACCTTTCAACTATATTGGGGCCGTATTGCATAAGATGAAGGAAGACAAAAGTCTGACAACCAACCGGAGAGAGGAAAGGTGCATCTTGATTGGATCGCATGCGTCTGTATGAATCACAGCAGCCTGTAACCTCTGACCTATGAACCCTGGAGCGACTCGTAAGGGAAAGGACGCTAAAGGGGCCCACTGTATGTAATGGAGGTGAGTGTAATGCAGTGAGAGCTATAGACGGTGGCAGGCAGACAGAATCCCTCCGGATGACAGTTGAATGTCAGTTTCAGAGTTACAGTCTCGTAACGTGAGGAAAGAGGAAATGGGTCAGGTGGATGCAATTACGCCAAGTGTTTTTGGGCTAAATATATCTTATCGCACACAAGTTTCCATTTGCTTATCGAAAAAAATAAATTATGAGAGCTGAGTACTTTGGATATGACTGAATTTTGGACAGTATCTACACACACACTTGCATACAGATGCACACACCTCCATCCTCTCTTGTACATCAGGCCCACAGACAGATGAACTGAGCAATATTTGTTCGCTACATGACCTAGCTAGGTTAAGTGTCTGCCTGGCAAGGAGACAGGACATTGAGACATCCATGGGAGGGAGGAGGGGAGGGAGAGAGGCTGGAGAGGGCAATGCTGCTAAAGTGCTGGAGGAGAGGAGGGAGGCTGTCAACAACACTGACCCCCACGAGGTGGTGCAGCTGGGGTTATCTACATGACGTCTCTCATGACGCCTGAGGCCCCCCTCTCCTCTCCTCTCCTCTCCTGCAGCTGCTGCCCTCTCCTCTCCTCTCTTCTCCTCTCCTGTCCTGTCCTGTCCTGTCCTCTCCTGCAGCTGCTGCCCTCTCCTCTCCTCCAGCTGCTCGCACCACATTGGCCTCCAGTCCAGAGCACACTGATTCTCTCCTCTCTTCATCACTCTCCTCATCATCAACACACTCCCAGTTCCATACTAACAACTCACTCACTCCATCAATAACTTCCCTTTCCTTCCAGTTCTGCACGCAAACAGCAGACTAGAGAGTGATGTGAATGTTTAAAGATACTGTAGATCTGTATTGAAAGTTTCAATATTATAATCTAACTCCTTGCGATTCACCTTGGAGAGTTAGGCATCATCAATGTTTTATATTTTCCTCATCAACTGTGAAAATAAGCCCAGGGCTGAATCTCTTCTCAAACAGAAAGCCTAAGGCGAGAGAGGCCCTGACAATGGGTTGTTATGATGAGCCTTCTCTTGATGGACACCCCGCCACAGCGTCACTGTTGAGCAGCATGTAACAGTTAATCAGATTTAAGTAATTTAATCAAGTGGCAATGGAGTGATTTTAACACATTTTAAAATATGTGAATCGTGTGAATTGGTTTGTTTATGAGTTTCTTAATGTTTTAACACTGTATTAATTAACGAGTTTACTGCAGCACAGTACAGTACCTCTCATCTCAAGTAGGTAGCATTATAAACAGCTACTCTAATGCAAGGTGGTATATTATGTAGTGACACAGGACTTAATTTATGAACGGAATCGTTTCCCTCCACCTCTTGGCCTCCCCATTAATACATGGGCATTAACAGACTTTATAAATACCCTGTTAATTAATTGTTGTTTAACATGCTGCAGGGTGGCCATGGTAGCTTTTTACTGGGCCGAGACCCTGTATGTGTCCCAAATGGTACACTATTTCCTATAGGTCTCTGGTCAAAGGTAGTGCACTATATAGGGAATAGCGTGACATTTGGGATGTAGACACTGGATGTTCACTGGTGGCAGCGGTGGGATCCGATTCCCAAAATGTCACGATCGTTTAAAGATTGGTCGAACCAAGGCGCAGCGTGATAAGCGTACATGTTTATTACAACTAATAAACACACGACAAAACAACAAACAAACGATACGTGAAGTCTTAAGGTACACACAACAAACCTATACGGAACAAGATCCCACAACTAACAGGTGCCAAAAGGCTGCCTAAGTATGGTCCCCAATCAGAGACAACGAGCGACAGCTGCCTCTGATTGGGAACCACCCCGGCCAACATAGAAATAGACATACCAGATACTACACCATAGAAACAACACAACACGGAATATACACACCCTGACTCAACAAATAAACGTCCCCTGAGTCAGGGCGTGACAGTATCCCCACCAAAGGTGCGGACTCCGACCGCGCCACATAAACATAACAGGGTAGGGGCCAGGAGGGCGTGACCACCACTTTCTCTCCACCTCCCTGTTGCGCCCCTGGTCTGGTCTGGACCTCGGCGCGCTGCTTCCCCTCTCCTTCCTCCCACGAAGTACCAAGCCCTGTCTGGACCCTGGTGTGGGAGACCCCGAACCTGGAGAGGGGCTGACGTCTGGGTCTGGACTGGAACCGCTGACTGGAGCTGGACCCGACGACGGTGGATCGAACTGCACAGGCTCCGGACTGGAACCGCTGACCGGAGCTGGACTGGGCACCGGTGGAGCGGATTGCTCTGGCTCCGGAGTGGAGCAGCTAACCGGAGCTGGATCAGGCAATTGGTGGAGCAGACTGCTCTGGCTCCGGAGTGGAGCAGCTGATGGGACAGGCACGGGCCGTGCCGGACTGGACACACGCACCAATGGCTTGGTGCGAGGAGCAGGAACAGGCCGGACCGGGCTGGCGACGCGCACCACTGTCTTGGTGCGAGGGACAGGAACAGGCCAGACCGGGCTGGCGACGCGCACCACTGACTTGGTGCGAGTGACAGGAACAGGCCGGACCGGGCTGGAGACGTGCACCACTGGCTTGGTGCGAGGGACAGGAACAGGCCGGGCCGGACTGGGAACACGCACCACTGGCTTGGTGCGGGGAGCAGGAACGGGCCGGGCCGGACTGGGAACACGCACCACTGGCTTAGTGCGGGGAGCAGGAACGGGCCGGGCCAGACTGGGAACACGCACCACTGGCTTGGTGCGGGGAGCAGGAACGGGCCGTACCGGACTGTGGAGGCGGACTGGAGGTCTGGAGCGGAGAGTTGACACAACCCGTCCTGGCTGGATGCCTACTTCCACACAATATGTGTGAGGCATTAGCACAGGACGTACGGGGCTGTGCACGCGTACTGGCGATACAGTACGTAGCACCGGCGCAGGATATACGGGACCGAGGAGGCGTACTGGAGACCACGAGCGTTGAGCCGGCACACCCCGTCCTGGCTGAATGTCCATCTTCGCACGACATGTGCGTCGTGCTAGCACAGGACGTACAGGACTGTGCCGGAACACTCGCTGCACAGTACGTAGCTCCGCATAACACGGAGCCTGCCCAGTCACACGCTTCCTTGTATGAGTACGGGGAGTTGGCTCTGCTCTAACACTAGGCTCCGCCAACCACCCTTTTAGCCCCCCCAAAAAAAAATATTGGGGCTGTCTCTCGGGCTTCCTCCTCGGCCGGCACCTTCTGCGTTGCCGCTGCTCCTCTCTATAGCGCGCCTCCACTGTCTCCTCCCAAGGACGGCGATCCATTCCGGCCTGAATCTCCTCCCAAGTCCAGGATCCCTTCCCGTCCAGGATCTCCTCCCAGGTCCAGGCTGTCTGCTCCTGGACACGCTGCTTGGTCCTCATTTGGTGGGATCTTCTGTCAAAATCGTTTAAAGACACGACACACGACAAAACAACAAACAAACGATACGTGAAGTCTTAAGGTACACACAACAAACCTATACGGAACAAGATCCCACAACTAACAGGTGCCAAAAGGCTGCCTAAGTATGGTCCCCAATCAGAGACAACGAGCGACAGCTGCCTCTGATTGGGAACCACCCCGGCCAATATAGAAATAGACATACCAGATACTACACCATAGAACAACACAACACGGAATATACACACCCTGACTCAACAAATAAACGTCCCCTGAGTCAGGGCGTGACACAAAAGCCCCCTTCCAGATCATCAAGCCCTGGAAAGATAATGCCCTTGAGGACAGGACAGAACAGTTGGCCTGCATTCACATCCATAAATTCACACCTTTTCTAACTATCTCATTCATCATATACCACACACTCTCTCTCGGCAGCGTCCCAAACCCCACATCTCTCTCCCACCTTCCCCACCGCAAATGCAGCAGACAGAGAGAGAGAGAGTTATTGGGGAAAGTGTACAAACAGTGGAATGACCGTATGATGACGCGAGACCTCCATTTCACCTTGGAATGTATGAATCGCTTGGCTGAGGGAACAATATTGTATGTACAATAGATAGATACATTTTATGTCTGCATCCCAAATGGCAGCCTATTCCCCATGGGCTCTGGTCAAAAGAAGTGTGTTATATAGAGAATAGTGTGCCATTTGGCAAACAGCCTATATCTCCACACTTCTCCTAACGGGTTCTCTGGTCACCATATGCTTGAATTTATTCAGGTCTTCAGAGAGATAGCCTAGAGAAGCAGACGGTGCCATATTGGGTGGTCAAATAATTCACTTTCTGTGTGTCTGAGGATTACGGGGGAGTCCAAAGGCAATGCATAATACATTATGTTATGTACCAAATGGCACCGTATTTACTACATAGCGCACTACTTTTGACCAGAGCCCTATAGGGCCTGGTTAAAAGAAGTGCACTATATAGGGGATAGGGTGCCATTTGGGATTAAATTTAAAGCAACACCTGGAGAGGGAATGTAAGACACAAACAGGACAAGGTACAAAACACAGGTTTGGCTTCAAGGTGCAGTTTGAGATACATATGATGATTTCATTGCATAAATTAAATGTCTCTTTTTTCTCCCTGATCTCTTGTTCCTTCCTCTCCCTCTCTCTCTCTCTGACTGCAAATTGATTTATCGACAAAAGACAATAGCAGACGGTCTGAATAAAGTAAAATGTATTTCATTTAAACCGAATTTCAAGTCATTTCAACCTATTCCACCATTTCAATATTCATTATGTTATCTCTGAAATCCATCTTAATTAGTCTTTGCAATACGTCTGGCAGCTGGCTCATAGAATATACTGAAAGAAAGGTCCATCCTAGCGTTTAGCGAAAACAAGACAAGAAAGGATAATCGGCGATGTCTCACCACTGCCCTCAAGTGGCCACTATGTGTATTGCAGCATAGGGAAACTGACAAGGACAAGGAGTGGTGGAAGAAGAGCGTCACTAGAATAGACTGATTCACTACCCATTTATCATATGATAAGACCGCTCTCTACTTTCCATAGTCATGAGATAGAGAGTTGGACTGGAGACAACATGAATCCCAATTTCATACCCTCTGAATGCAACAACAAACTAGATATTGTATATGAATATATTACCATGAATTTGCATATGTAGAATATTTGAATACATTGAATATGTGAATAACCTTCATAACTCTTCCTCAACCTGTACACAAACTCGACTGACTTTGCCCCTGTTTAACGTTGCCACGGTAATACAAGATGACAGACATCTGTATGTGTTAAAGTGAATGTTTTTCTCTCTAATGCCTCCAGGTTAAAATAAATCTGCAGGATTTAATACCACCTGCTATAGTGTGCCATTCCCACCATTGTATTACAATGCACAAGCAGGTGTTAGTCCCCCCTGCGATGATGACATCTACAGGTACTTTGGTATATTGTCAGAGGAATAAGAATTAAGGCGTGGTTTAGAATATTTTTTTTTCTATTGCTGTGAATTTGTGAATTTTTATTAGGATCGCAATTAGCTAACGCCGTAACGTTAGCTAATCTTCCTGGGGTCCAACACCAATTAATAAGACATTACAAACAATTACAAATTAAGACTTTACAAACATTTAACAAGTAGACAATACAGACAATTGAAAATACCTGACAGGTAACACATTTAACAATCAGTTGATGCTTTCTATTTCCTGTCCAGTCATATGGTCTATCGCATTAGATGTTCTTTTAGTTTTTTCTTGAAGGTGGATTTACTTTTTGCCTGAGAAATATGGATTGGTAAAGAGTTCTATTCAGCTATGGCTCTATATAAAACTGTAGATTTAAGGCGATTTGTCCTTGTCTTGGGTTGTCTTAGTTGCACTGAATTTACCTGTCTGGTGGTGCAGTAGACCATTTTTCATAGATGATAATGCTTTGAGACTACTATGAACTGTTTTATGATAACCATGTTTGTTGAGAATGTGGAAGTATCTTACTGTTATTTCTGGTTAACTTACTTTAATAAATAATACCATATAGAATACCATAGAGAACTCCCAAAATACTTTTTAGAACTCTCAAACTTTCATATCCATATTCATATCCATACAGAACAGATATCACAAACCCAGGCACGGAAACATCTCAGTGCTGAGTCTCTTTTATACATAGATAAAGAAGGCCAAGATAGCAGACTTTTTGTTTCAGTATTAATGTATTCCATTTGTTGCTAGTATGAGTGCAAATCCCTCTAGAAGCATTCTTATGGGTTCTGCGAAAACCACTCCCAGTGACATATGGTGCTGTGTGTGTCTGCCGTCAGGGGTTGCCAACCCCTGGCACCCAAACCCAGCATGTGGTTGCAGGGGCGTCATGCACCCCAAAAATCTGAAGGGTCACAAAGTACATGAGGATGGCTGGGGGGTGGTCCGGAGGGGGTTTGTGGCCTCGTCCATAAGTTTGAGAATGTTGCATTTTTCAAACACCTGAAACAGCTTTTTGCTGCAATCTAGAGCCATAATCATTATGCTTAATTCTATGTAAAAACATGTATATTTTTCTGCATATATAAGCATACCTCTTGAGCTGTCTGTATCCTCCTGACTAGTGGTTATTTGTCAAATAAACTAAATATGCATATCTGCTCAAATCTGGGTAAAAGATTGAAAGGAATTTGAGTCATACAGTGCATTCCAAAAGTATTCAGACCCCTTGACTTTTTCCACATTTTGTTATGTTACAGCCTTATTTGAAAAATGATTACATCATTTTTCCCCCCTCATCAATCTACACACAATACTCCATAATGACTAAGAAAAAACTGCTTTTTAGAAATGTTCAAAAAAAAAGAATAAAAAAAAAAAAAAAAAAGGAAATATCACATTTACATAGGTATTCAGACCCTTCTCATTACTTTGTTGAAGCACCTTTGGCAGAGATTACAGCCTCGAGTCTTCTTGGGTATGACGCTACAAGCTTGGAACACCTGTATTTGGGGAGTTTCTCCTATTCTTCTCTGCAGATCCTCTCCAGATCTGTCAGATTGGATGGGGAGCATTGCTGTACAGCTATCTTCAGGTCTATCCAGAGATATTAGATCGGGTTGAAGTCCGGGCTCTGGATATTCAGAGACTTGTCCCGAAGCCACTCCTGCGTTGTCTTGGCTGTGTTCTTATGGTCGTTGTCCTGTTGGAAGTCTGAGGTCCTGAGCGCTCTGGAGCAGGTTTTTCATCAAGGATCTCTCTGTACTTTGCTCCATTAATCTTTCCCTTGATCCTGACTAGTCTCCCAGTCACTGCCGCTGAAAAACATCCCCACAGCATGATGCTGCCACCACCATGCTTCACCGTAGGGATGGTATTGGCCAGGTGATGAGCGGTGCCTGGTATCCTCCAGACGTGACGCTTGGCATTCAGGCCAAAGAGTTCAATGTTGGTTTCATCAGACCAAATAATCTTGTTTCTCATGGTCTGAGAGTGCTTTAGGTGCTTTTTGACAAACTCCCCCGATTGCTCAATTTGGCTGGGCGGCCAGCTCTAGGAAGTGTCTTGGTGGTTCCAAACTTCTTCCATTTAAGAATGATGGAGGCCACTGTGTTCTTGGGGACCTTCAATGCTGCAGAAATGTTTTGGTACCCGTCCCCAGATTGTAATACTTTGCTTAGTGAAACTCACAGTCATCCAATCCACGCGTAGTGTGGTCAACTAGATGATAATATCAGCACCGTTTTGATTGGGACAGCGCCATTGCGCTGCTTTTAGACAAGCTTGGGGACTCCTCTTGATAAATCAAGAGATTTTTGTTTTCACTGAATCTCCGTTTGGATATTGGTTAGGCTACAATTAGGCTGGGGAAATGTTAGCTAAGTTAAGGTGAGCTGCTCATAATCATATTGTATTTGGCACATTTATTAGAACATTTAGTCATGTTATGTATTTTAACAAGTGGATTATTTTGCTCTTTACTCGCAGTCGCTTAGTAGCCTAGGCATACTCCCGACCAAAAGCCTGTGACTTCACTGACTAGTCTGATAATCAATCAATGTCATTTTGTTTCACAGAATCTCCATCTGTATAGGCTATTTGGTTAACTGGTTTCTGGCTGGGTAAATAAGTGGAGGTGGTATAGAGCTCATCTATTTGTTTGCTCATCTATCACTGATCAGAAACATTTAGCATGTTACATACATACATTAGCAATAATTAGCAATAAGGGAGCCTAAATAATGGCCCTCTGTAGCTCAGTTGGTAGAGCATGGCGTTTATAACGCCAGGGTTGTGGGTTCGATTCCCACAGGCGGCCAGTATGAAAATGTATGCATTCATTAACTGTAAGTCGCTCTGGATAAGAGCGTCTGCTAAATGACAAAAATGTAAACTAATGTAAATCAAGAGTAGGCCTATTATTTTGCTCGATAGGCAACTCCAAAAGCCTGCAGAGGTTGGGAAATATGAACACGAGACTCACATGCTCTTGAAAATAGGATTGCTATTATTTTCTATTGGTATCATGACAAATATATGACCATACGCAGAGGGACTAAACACCTCCCTCTGCAACTGGATCCTGGACTTCCTGACAGGCCGCCCCCAGGTGGTAATGGTAGGCAACAACACATCTGCCACACTGGTCCTCAACACGGGGGCCCCTCAGGGGTGTGTGCTTAGTCCCCTCCTGTACTCCCTGTTCACCCACGACTGCGTGGCCAAGCATGACTCCAACACCATCATTAAGTTTGCTGACGACACAACGGTGGTAGGCCTGATTACCGACAACGATGAGACAGCCTATAGGGAGGAGGTCAGAGACCTGGAAGTGTGGTGCAAGGACAACAACCTCTCCCTCAACGTGAACAAGACAAAGGAGATTATCGTGGACGACAGGAAAAGGAGGGCCGAACACACTCCCATTCACATCGACGGGGCTGTAGTGGAGCGGGTTGAGAGTTTAGTTCCTTGGTGTCCACATCACCAACACACTATCATGGTCCAAACACACCAAGACAGTCGTGAAGAGGGCACGACAACACCTTTTCCCCCTCAGGAGACTGAAAAGATTTGGCATGGGTCCCCAGATCCTCATAAGGTTATACAGCTGCACCATCGAGAGCATCCTGACCGGTTGCATCACCGCCTGGTATGGCAACTGCTCGGCATCCGACTGAAAGGCGCTACAGAGGGTAGTGCGTACGGCCCAGTACATCACTGGGGCCAAGCTTCCTGTCATCCAGGACCTATATACTAGGCGGTGTCAGAGGAAGGCCCAAAAAATTGTAAAAGACTCCGGTCACCCAAGTCATAGACTGCATTGTTGGTTAAGGGCTTGTAAGTAAGCAATTCATGGTAATGTCTACAACTGTTGTATTCGGCGCATGTGAAAAATATAATGTGATTTCATCCCTAACAAAGTGGAGTGAAGGGAGAAAATAGATAAAATGTGGATCAAAAAAGCTTGGGCTCTGTTTCAAAAGATAATTTATATGACAGCGGTTCCACATCATCCCGTCACACAAGTCGTGTGGGAAAAATATGTGTATTTTATTCTGTTATATTCCATGATATTCTTAATACACTCGATACTTTGATAAAGCCAGTAAGATAATGACTGTCTTTAGTTGGTTGATATTTAGTGTGAGCAATAGGAGAATGGAACCTGCATTCCTCCTCCAGGATGACCCTGAACTTCTCATTGTGGCCTTATCATGAACATGCACCCTGCTAAGTGGTGTAAAATACCCCATCTCTTCTCTCTTTTTATCTCTCACTCTGAGCTTGGACACCCATGTCCCAGTCCTCCCTGGGCTTCAAAGCAAAACAGCAACAAAGACTTTGGTTGTCCTCTTTACACGGCCAGCACATAGTGCTGTGAACCCATGAGGGAGCAAGACGGTCTCTGTGCACTTAGTCCATATAACATTGTCATAGCATAGTGCACTGTGTGCTGCTACCTAGCACTGGGGCGCAGATGCATTAGCTGTACCTTTCTACACCAAGTCTGGTGTAGGCTGCTAGGTTCACAACAAGCAGGCTCTGGGGTAGGAGAGGATGGGATGTCTGTGTCCCATCGGTGAGGTGCAGTGGACAGCGACAGATATCCCACATCATGTAGTGGGAAAGTGCTGCTTTTAGTTGTAAAAATAGCCACCTAGGACCAAGCCACCAGATGATGCAGACAAATACGTTGTCAAAGATTTGTCCGTTAAGCAAATAAAGAACTCATTTTATGGGTGCCTTTGCAGGAGACTGGATCTAGGACTTTTTGTTGAGTTCCACTTTCAATGAATCCAACATAAGTTACAGCAACCTGATTACAGTACAGCAACATCATCCATTCCCACTGGGGAACAGCCTACCAAACCATCCATGAATAGGATCACTCAATATTTCATGGAATGGCAGCATCATGGGGCAACACACCATCTGCAGAGGGCATGAGGGACTTCCATTGTCTAGGACTTTTTGTTGAGTTCCACTTTCAATGAATCCAACATAAGTTACAGCAACCTGATTACAGTACAGCAACATCATCCATTCCCACTGGGGAACAGCCTACCAAACCATCCATGAATAGGATCACTCAATATTTCATGGAATGGCAGCATCATGGGGCAACACACCATCTGCAGAGGACATGAGGGACTTCCGTTGGAGCTGACTGTAAATATGAGCAGGCCCACGAAGAAATATCAATTTTATTTCCTTGACTCTTTGGCATGCCATGAATTCTTCCTGATATGACCAGACCAGGAAATCCTCAGCTGAGTTACAGCATATATAACCAAGGCCCCATATACAAGTGATTCAGCCTTACTTGATGCTAGTGGATAAATGCTGGACCGAAAGTCTACTTTGTATTACAAAATAAGCCTGTTTCTTGAAATTGTAGCTTAAAATGCTCTAGAAGATGTAGAAAGCTGCTAACTGCCTGCTCACACTAAGTAATTACTACAGTGCCCGAGGGCAAGAGAGAGGGAAGGTTTTAGACTTAATTGAGTGTGAATCCAGTAATTCATTACCCACATCTGGGGCAGCTAATGGGGAGGTCAACCCTCCAGACGCATTTTCATAATTCATCCAAATAATTGTGTAGACCATAACTGAATCCTAGGAACACTGGCTCAAATTGCATCTACACAGCCTAACTGCAAGATTGATAACAGACATCTGAATACTGTTCTCTGAATACTACACTGAACAAAAATATAAACGCAACATGTAAAGTGTTGGTCCCATGTTTCATGAGGTGAAATAAAAGATTCCAGAAATGTTCCATATGCACAAAAAGCTTATTTCTCCCAAATGTTGTTCACAAATTTGTTTACATCCCTGTTAGTGAGCATTTCTCCTTCGCCAAGATAACCCATCCACCTGACAGGTGTGGCATATCAAGAAGCTGATTAAACAGCATGATCATTACACAGGTGCATCTTGTGCTGGGGACAATAAAAGGCCACTATAATATGTGCAGTTTTGTCACACAACACAATGCCACAAATGTATCAAGTTGAGGGAGCTTGCAATTGGCACAATGACTGCAGGAATGTCCACCAGAGCAGTTGCCAGAGAATGTAATGTTCATTTCTCTACCATAAGCTGCCTCCATTTTAGAAGTACATCCAACTGGCCTCACAACTACAGACATAAGTGTTGTATGAGCGAATGGCTCGCTGATGTCAATGTTGTGAACAGTGCCCCATGGTGGCAGTGGGGTTATGGTATGGGCAGGCATAAACTCTGGACAACGAACACAATTGCATTTTATATCGATGGCAAGTTGAATGCAGATACCGTGATGAGATCCTGAGGCCCATTGTTGTGCCATTCATCCTCCGCCATCACCTCATGTTTCAGAAATAATGCACAGCCCCATGTCGCAAGGATTTGACCAAGAGATGGATCTGTATTCCCAGTCATGTGAAATCTATAGATTAGGGCATTTATTTCAACTGACTGATTTCCTTATATGAACTATAACTCAGTAAAACCTTTCAAATATTAACATTTATATTTTTGTTCAGTAAAAATGTGACTCGTCATTCTCATTGTACCAATACAAAAAAGCTTTTGACTGTAGCAATCAAATAAGACAATACAAAGTCCAGTCCACTGGATTTGGTGTTTTATTTTGCAGTTCTTTACATTTTAGAAAAAGAATCCAAGAATTTTCCCCCCTGTGTGTTTTCGTCTGGCTTCTTCGTGGTCCATGATGCCAGCTGAGGTGGTCAGCACAATGTATCTGAGGAGACAGACACAAGGTGTGTAAGACATGAGTATATAAACATTCACAACAGGCAGAATGAAATCAATTCATGACAGGCAGTCGGGAAATTCTGAAAAACTAAAGTACATTAACATTTATAGACTAAGACCATGAAATGCCAGGAAAACAGTTAAGACAAAACCAGTTGTGCCCCTTCTAAAGCAACAACCGTCGGCTCAATTGATGCCATCCAACACTTAGGCAGGCATTTCCTAACCTCATCCTTCAAACACCTGCTCTAAGCTAATTGCAGCCCATCGTTACCTTATCAAGACAACTGAAAACTAAGGGAACAGAATTTTTAAGGTACTGTATTGCTCTCCACTCCTGAACCAGGACTACTTTCACACAATAATTATGTAACCTCCATTTATATTGTATGGAGGCCATTATGATCCTAAACATCCACCAATGCATTTCCACTCAAGCAATGTTAGCAATGCATGTGGATGAAGCCTATCATAACACAAGAAATGCATCATGGCGGTAAAACTATTCCTGATCGTGACAATCCGAATCACATTCAATCTTTACTTTTAGAGGCATTCTCTTAGTAAAGCTAGATGCAACAGACGTTATGAAGTCATACAGGGTTCACATATATTGACAGATGGAATTTCATGACTTTCCACCAAATTTCCATGACCAACAATTGGCAGCATCTACGTACGTATAAAAGTGAGCGTAATGTGGTATCGACACCATGGAAGGCTGCTTTCTGATCACATGTACCATTTCCTGTTGTTGAGCAAGGCATTTAACCCCCCCCCCAAAGTAGAATATCTGTTAGGCAACTGTATAAAACATGTGGTCAACCGTCAGTCTGGAGAGCCACTGGGTGTGCAGGCTTTTGATCAAGCCCTGCAAAAACACAGAGCCAGTTTATCAAGGTTCGGTTGAGCAGCTCATTACTAAAATAGGGTTTGTTAAGAGGGGGACTGGAATAAAAGCCTGCACATCCATTAGCTCTCCTGGAGGATGGTTGACCACCCTTTATGGAAAACACTGCAACAACCACCAAATAAGTTTTATACTTTTTAGAAAATATTTGCTCATTCAATATATCAAATGGCTATGTAGGCTACAAATCTATTTATTCAGCCGTATCAAGCCCACTAATTTTCTTCAGGAAATGTAGCTTTTTGAGTTCAGCCATGTATCTTAGCTACCTTAGAAGTGTTTACTTTGCAGGCTGTCTAGCATCTATTGAGTTTCAATGTCCCATTCATTGGATGCCCAAATCAACTGGAAGTATATACAAAACACGTTTTGAAGCCATGTAATCCAAGAGGTCACATCCGTTTCTTCCTAAAATTAATGTTAACGATTCACAAATAATTTTGATTCACATGATTTGATTCAACACAACTGAATCGAATCCCATATAATACAATGGCAAAGTGAATAATTTGTTTCATAAAAAATAAATAATTTAAATTAATCATATGAATTGTTAAAAAGTTATTCAACTTTGTATGGCCTTATTAGCAAGTGTGGAAAGTTTTTGGGACATGACAAAAACATTAATACTTGCTATCATTTGCTAAACCGTTAGAGGGTACAAGATATGTTTGGAATTGGCTACCTAGTCTGTTCTCTATCATATTTTATAGACTAGGCCTACCTGCTGCTACAATGTCCAACGGTCTCTCTCCTTGAGCAATGGCCCACACTTCTCACATGCAGGTGACGCTCGCAAACACGTTTTTTTTTTTACACAGACACGCTTAATTAAGTGTAATTCCGATCCTGTCTGATATGTTGATTTTTATTTGATTTATAAAATATTCACACTGTTCCTAAACAAATTAAATTAACAGAAATCAAATTCAAACTTTTCAGAAACTTTTTGGATTGAATCATTTCCCAGAACTTTTCCAGGCCTGGAAAACACAATTTTAAAATTCCATGACCGTACGAACTCTGATCATTTTGCCAAAATTCAGTCCATCTTCAGCGCAAACCATATAAGTGTACTAAGTCACACCAACCAGGGTCCAACAACTCCCCCCCCCTCCCCGACCAGCTGGCCAAATCTACTGGCCCAAACAGATTTTCTACTAGCCCGGATATGGGGTAGTTTATAAATGCATAGGCTGACATGCTTTCACTCTATTTAGCTAGTAATAGGCTACATTTGGTTATGATGGTAGATATTAAAAGATGTGTAATATAATGTAGCAATGCAAGACATTCGATTCTTTAAAATTGCATTGTATTATAGTACATTTAGTTTCTAAAGTATATAAATTGAAGATTATTATTTCCTCAAAATAGGACGTTGGCCATTAAGACGAGGGCTTTTCAAAAGAGACATCTGGCTACAGTAGGCTATTCAAGACGAAGGGCGGCAGGTAGCTTAGTGGTTAAGAGCATTGTGCCAGTAACCGAAAGGTCGCTGGTTCTAATCCCCGAGCCGACTAGGTGAAAAATCTGTCGATGTAACCCTAATTGCTCCTGTAAGTCGCTCTGGATAAGAGCGTCTGCTAAATGACTAAAATGTAAAAATGAATGCTAGGTGTCTTTTTGTAGCTTTCTTTTCGCAGACTAACAGTAGCCACTAGCCAGCCTATTGCAATTTTGTCAGTATTGAAGGTTTACTTTTGTAAATCACTTTCCCTAAAAAGAAATAAGCGCAGCGAGTAGATTGATGAACGCTCACTTTTTACTCTGGACAGCTCGCGTGTGCCATGTGAACGCATCAACTCATATACGGCTGAGTTCGAGAAGTTGCGAGTTGAATGAACCGCCAATTATATTTCTCAAATACAAATAAAAATAACATGACTTTTCCGCTTGTAGCCTTGAAAGGTTTTCTATGGCAGACTATGACACAGGTAAATGTAAATGTCAAACATGGAATGCCAAAATGCATCGACTATAGATGGGTTAGCTGACAACGTGGAGAAAACGATGCACATGTTTCAATGGGGCAGAAGTCCAGGTGTTGTTATGGATGGCCAGATAGCTAGCAACAATGGCAAGAAAATTCCATGTGGGGAATCGTAAGTGACTCGTTTCAGCTAGTTCTTGATATCATGTCTTGTTTTGAAGTGTTTTGACTGATTTCATGTCATTGCTAATGGCTCAAATTTGCTAGCTAGCCAACCACTGTAACAATGTATTTGAGACACAACAAGTGCTTATTGTTTCGAATTTATGTTTTCAATAAACATTTAAGACAAAATACAGTACAGTTGCGGACAAGTCATTGTGACACACCCCTTGGATTCATCAGTCCACACATCCCATCGATCAATAAATCTGCGACCGTGCCCTCACCACATCCACCATTGGACTTAAGTAAAACCGAGGGCGATTTCTTGTCCATATTGTCAGAGCAGACTCAAGCATTCAACCATATTCACCCCCTTTCCCACATGCAGGTCAAATTGTGTTCAAGAGACTGCAGCAATCATATTTCCATGGTTACATTCAGTAGAAAGTGGGAGCAGACAGAGGACACTCAGTCCCAGGGATCAGAGTTGCCCATCCCTGACTTAAGTTTTGATAAGGGTTTTAGTCCCCGTCGCCCAGGCTGCCCTCATCTTTTCAAAGAAAGTGCACTTCAATGACTGTTCCAATCTCCAACCCAGCGAGCTCCCAGTGTCTTTAAATACTAGACTAGTGCTGCATTTGCTTGCTCTCGATATTAATCGGAAGCTGAACATTCCGGCATGGAAATAAAGGGCGATTAGTTTATTTGCTGTGACTCCCAAATAAATGTTCAGAGCTTTCAAGTCAGTGAAACCCGGGGCACAATTTTATACACCCCAACGGAGCACATTAACACGACATCAGGGATGCATTCATAAGTGAAACACCGTAGCAAAACTTTTTGCAATGTGCCACTAATGAATACATGTCAGTTCACAACGTTCCACTGCACAATCAGTGATACGGCCACTACAACACTCATACCACCATTAGGGTGCTGCTGGTTCATTCTCACCCGAACTGTCTTGAGGGCAGGAGGTTGTTCTGCCACTTCTCCAGATCCTTCAACTGGAGGTCAAAACGAGGGCTGATCACACCACACTGATATGAGCAAACAAAAGAAAGGTTAGCAGTGCAATTATGCAGTTAGGTTGATCATGCCACAATGCAGAATATGAGCAGGGGGGAAAAAACATGTCAAAGAAGATGAGCAAAACAGAAGGGTCAGTGTCTACTATCAATCTACCACAATACAAAAGATGAGTAAAATGAAGCACAAAATATGAGTAAAATGAAGCAGAATGGCACTCAAATTGTCTGATTGTAGTCCTTGTGATGCAGTATATTGAACATTTACCTTGTTCAGCCTGCCAGTGAGATTGACGACAATTTTCCCAGCTCTGTGGTCGTCGATGATCTCAAACTCACCAATGTAACCTGGGGAAACAAGGGAGGCAGGGAATCAAGACCAAGCAGACACACAGCATTGTCAACAAGATGTTACAGGGCTCGAACTCAGATCCCTCAACCAGGGGTAAGCAATTCCCCTCCTGGAGGGAAGCGGGTTATGCAGATGTCTGCACATTATTTTGCCCTCCCACTTGACTGGTCCTATACCACTTACAAAACAGAAGATACATTTCCGCAACTCACCGTGCTTCATCATGACGGTCAGGAAACGTACAATGACCTTAGAACACGGCCGGATCAGAACCTGGCGTTTCCCACGTTTCTCAGCATTGTTGATGCTTTTGAGCGCATCCGCAAGAACGTTCATGCGCACCATGATGCCTGTCGATCAGAAATTGAAAAAATAAAAAAATAAAAGTGAAGGAGTAGTAAGGCAGCCAACTAATGCACAGCTTGCTAGTTACTAGTAAACATTCAGTCTGATAGTGGTTTGTTCTCCTAATAACATGCTGTGAAACTGGCAAGATAACGTTAGCTGCCTATTCTAGCTAGATATTTTACTAACAGTAAGTTACAACTGACTGACTTAACAAATAAGTCAGCCAACAGATTGATTGTAAGCTAGCTCAAATGTAGGTAGATGGACATCATTGAGTATGAGATTACTATTTCATTATCGACTTACCTATGACATTGCCTAGCAAATTATTGCCCAACTAGCTAGCTAACGTTACGTGGTTACTTTGCTGAAGAAAATAGAAGGCTACCTACTAAGGTAGCAACCTCTAGACACATTATGCTATGTTAGCTATCCAAATTACCTGGTTAAAGCTAACCGCCTACATTTCACTGGCCAAGACGTAACACTTGAATGGCTAACGCTAGCGCCAACAATTTCAAAACTGGGACAAACGTTGGGTTCTTTGATAACAAATTAGAAGAGGTTTGCACGGCCATGCAGATACATTTAAGCACCACCATCGTGACTGTCTACCACGCATGGAAGTCTTCATGTACGGGCCAAGCTGGCTAGCAGAGTTGGTTAGTTAGCCAACCAAACTGTACTATTCAACATTTATACCACATCTTGACAATAAAGCACATTTGTCGACTAATTAAGAACACACCGAAAGGAGACTAGCAGTATTAATTGTCGGGTTTTATTCATATGCTCGAACTCTAGCTACCGATACAACACACCAGTAAACCGGACAGTGATGGAGACTTTACAAATCACAAGGCAAAACACCAACATCTCACACCATATCGACACAATAACCGTTTCATGACATTAGTACATTATTCAACGTGTATATAATTTCATAAATTGTGTTTTAGACGCCTGGATGGGTTAGATTTGGGAAAGATTGACAATGAGATTTTAGAGGGGCCCCTTACCGGTTCTGCAATATGGCGGAAAGAGGAAGTAGCAAGAACTAGCGATGCATTATGGGCACAAATCTAAGATTTCTTACGACTAGCTCATGCGATCACCAGCTGAAAAACACTGGGTTGATGAAAACTTGATAGAAAATAAGTTTGATAATTAAAAATATATATATATTATATTTATTCAGACAGTGATTTCGATGCAAATGCATCCTTATTTTATATATTATATTTATTCAAACAGTGATTCTGATGCAAATGCATCCTTATTTTACAGTCTCGTGATTTTATTTACCCTTTAGTCTAATGCAAACACACTTCCAAGTTGATAAAACAGAAGCATTCAATTCATATTGCTGATTCAAAAGCATTCAATTCATATTGCTGGTTATATTTGTGCAAGAAACAGAGATGTCTAAATTACAGACAAATCTACCAAGATCTTTCAATTGTGTCGGTAAGAAAATGTAAATGTCCAAAACATATTACAACCTTTCTAAAACATCTCTGGTGTCTCTCTTTCATATTTACAGTGGTAGTTGGGAATCTGTAATACTTTTCAAACTATAGTGTCTTTTGTGGGGCTTTGGTTTACATCTATATCGCCAACTGGTGGTTGGAGTGTGGGAAATAAATACAGCATGATGTTTTACCAGTAGGCCTTCCGAGTAGACTACGCTTTACTGAAACCTGCTGGTGGAGATTCTTCTTTTAATCTCAGAGCTTCTGAATTTGAGGTCGAATTTAAAATAATAATGATTTATTAACAGGGGGTTCAATCAAAGAGAAAGTAACAAATCTCACTCTGAATAGGTTTTCAAGGATAATCCAAACTTGTATTTATTGTTCTGTATTCAATTCAACATACATCCAATATATAATGCATGTTAAATTATAGTACTGTTTACATGGTAAATAATTTCATTATTTTCTCTACTATTCAATACTTAATTACTTACAATTTAAAACAGTAGCAAATCAAACAATTCTGTTTTAATTACCATACAATAGATATAATCACATTAAATGAATCTTTAATGTTGTAAATGATGTAGATATTACAGTACATGACACAGTAGCTGAGTAGTATCAACTACAGCATTTTTGAAGAGGAAACATCACTTAAAAGGGTCCATGGGAAGATACATTAGGTTCAAACACACTTCACGGTAAACTCAAAGAAAGAAGAGATGGTCACGACCTTCTCTTGATTATATACAATATTATAAAGTATGACGATTACTCTCCATTTGGGCCACTTTTGCAAGATCAAACATCCCTTACTTCACATGCATATCAAATATATATCTAAAAAGTCAACGTTGTTATAGCAGCAGCAGTAGAAATGTGGGCAATATAAACCATAGGCTGTGTGTGTGTGTGTGTGTGTGTGTAGAACACATACAATAAAAGTTAGAGAATGGTCTTGGCAATGCAAGTGTCCTTGCAAGACAGTCCTTGATTCTTTGACCGTGTTTGAGCTTGGACATGGATCTAATATCTCTTTCCAGTCAACCATCTACAGTAAAATGTACATTTCCTCTGAATACTGTACCAGTCCTATGTTGGCAAGATGATAAAATGTGCCAATCGCTTATTCAAAAATCCTCAAAAGCAGTACGTTTCACTTCACAAAATGTTGTTGAAGTTTTGTATAGTACATGTAGTTGGGTGAAAGTGTGTTGCAGGTTTGGTGTCTGACTGGTTAGCTACAGGTACCCGGCACTCCTCGTTCTCCTTGAATGTGAATGTGAGACACAACCCAGGGAATCACTACCCTCCCCTCTTTAACTGTCCAGGAGAGGGACCCTGGAGGCAAACTGTAACGTTACAGACAGACATACTGTAAGCCCAGTGACATACCCACCGTTCAAGACGGCATGGTAACAGTGGAGCACAATGGAATGGCTGAGCGGCACAAGAGAAGTAACCAGATTCTGTACCTTTTATGGTTACGTCATAACTCATAATAAATTCCCCTTTACTAAGCCAGAGAATGGGCTTCTATACATCTTATCTTAGCCACCGCTACTGATCATGCTAGTTATAGAGCTACTGTCCCTCCTGAGGTCCAGGCCTAGTTTCTGGAGGTCCAGGCCCATGCCCACTAACATCTGGAGCAGCGTGAGCTCCTGCTGGGTGGCCTGGTCCACCAGGGCTGGGCAGGTGGGGTTGCACTGGGGCCAGTGGCAGGTGTCGATCAGGTGGAAGGGACAGCCCTTCAGGGGGGTCTTGCTGTTACGGTTGGCCTCTTGGAAACTCTTATCCCAGCACTGCAGAGCCCGGGGCAGGGAGGTGCCTTTGACTTGAAACGTCATCCAGTTACTAATATAAAGAATGAGGGAGAGAAGGAGAGAGGGGGAGGGAGAGAGAGAGAGAAAGAGGGGGAGGGAGATAGAAAGAGGGCAGGAGAGAGAGAGAGAGAGGGGGGGGGAGGGAGGGAATGGGGAGATGATAGAAGTAGGTAAATGTGAGAGAGTGTTGTGCCACTTGAGCCCTATATCTTCTCACAAGCTTAGCAGTTTGCCTTGGCAGGCTGTGTCTCAATTGGTTCCCCAGCTGTGCCCTCCATGTGTCCAGCCTCCAACACCACCACCATAACCACCATAATCATAGCCCTGCATTAGATTACAAAACTGTGAAAATATGATCCACCTACCTCACACTAGTATGATTAGGCAACCAGCTCCTCCCCAACAACCCTGAGCTAATCACTCCTCCCACCTCTAACCCTGCCCTTTACCAGAGCATAGGCTCCACCTTCTGCCCTGTCAATGACCCTATGTCCAGCTGGAGAGGTGTGTGTGTTAAGTGTGTGTGATTTTATGAGTGTGTGTGTTCCCTTTTAAGTATGTATGTGTTTGCTTGCTTACAGGGGTGCGTTTGTTTGTGCACGTTTGTGGGTGGGTGCGTGGGTGGGTGCGTGTGTGTGTGTACGTGTGTGTGTAAGGGGTGCTGGGGGGTTAGTGAAAGTGTGAAATGGCATTCAGTGACACGCAGAATGCGGCTTGATGAACGAGCTACACAAAAAGAGTAGCATGAGCTCACTGGGTAGAGAGGGGTCAAGGTAGGGGTGAGGGGTAGAGGGGATATATGATGTGCTTTTCAGGGCCCCCAGGGAGTCAGATGTCCTTACCTTTTAGTGATCAATGTGTGGGACAGGCAGGAGGGTGCGAACACAGCCCTACAACACACACCACAGTATAACGTCAGCACTGAGCAGAGTGATATCTTTGATAGTGTTGGGAACATGTGGAGAATATTGCTGTTGTTTCATTGTTGCAAATCTTCCATTTCAGCTGATCAATTGTATACACTGACTGTACAAAACATTAAGGACACCTGCTCTTTCCGTGACATAGACTGACCAGGTGAATCCAGGTGAAAGCTATGATCCCTTATTGATGTCACTTGTTAAATCCACTTCAATCAGTGTAGATGAAGGGGAGGAGACAGGTTAAATAATGATTTTTTAAGCCTTGAGACAATTGAAACATGGATTGTGTATGTGTGCCATTCAGAGGGTGAATGGGTAACAGTTTCGTGTGTATCAAGAATGGTCCACCATCCAACTTGACACAACTTTGGGAAGCACTGGAGTCAACATGGGCCAGCATCCCTGTGGAACGCTGTCGACACCTTGTAGAGTTCATGCCCTGACGAATTGAGGCTGTTCTGAGGGCAAGAGGGGGGGTGTTCTTAATGTTTTCATCCTGAAATTTAGGTTTTGTGAATTCTTGGCCTATATGTCAATCTCTACCACATCCACAGTCACTACCGTCGCTTCAGGTGGACACTTACGTGACATCTTTGAGTGAGTTCTTGATATCCTTTCCCAGGTTCTGCATGTAGGTCCACTGCTGTTCTGACAGGGTCTGACCCCCCAGGTAGATATTCTCCACTCTCAGCTGCTCCTCATCAAACAGCCACTGCACCACAAACAGAGGGGCTATGACACACACACACACACACACACACACACACACACACACACACACACACACACAGGAGGGAAAGTCACAATATGAGATCAGAGTTAGGGTGTTGCTTGTACCTATAAATGTTTTATTGAGTAACATGAGGGACGTAACATTTATTGGGATCTTGATGGGTAACATGATGGACATAAAGTTTACTAACATTCTGATTCATGACCCTTCAGCTGGATAGATAAAAGATGATGGTAGGTAGTAAAGACACTCACAGGTCAGGGAGGAGTAGAGTTTGTGGCCGAAGAAGCACTGCCACTCCTCTCCTCTCTTGCACTGCTGCCGACACTTGTCTGGGACCAGCCCGTTCCACAGCCTAAGAAAACAGCGATTGGAGAAAAATGGCTTCCAGTGTGCATTGAACATAGACAGGGCAACTGTTATATGCTAAAATTATTGGTGAACTTCAAGCCAATGGAAATAAAGCGTGATGAGTGTGATGAGACGCAATGCTTTGTTCAGGGCATCTGTCATTATAAGGTCATAGAGACATGAATGTCCAATTGAATAAGCTGAAGGTAGAGAGACAGATGTGCTTTACTTGAGTCCTCTCTTGATGGCGTCTACAGGTGAGCAGGAGACACTGTCTGGGCAGTCAGGAACCCTCTGCTGTTTACTCTCCAGAAACCAGCCTGAATCCACCAGGCCTCGAACCTGGGCCTCTGCCCCCAGTTGCTCCAGCTGACTGGACACCCTCTCAATGTTCAGTAGCACTCCCGTCCCTCCAGCACTGCAGGGGAGCAAAGAAACTGGGTAAAAAGTCTGTGTCTGTGACCGTTTCTCCGCATTGGCACACTGCCTATTGGAGCCAAAATGGCCGACATGTCAGCTAACCACAATAATGAATTAGCTATGCTGTCACAATCAGACTTAACTGTGTGTTCTTGTTTTAGCCCTCAGGGTGTCCCACCAACCATGTTGCTAACCTGGGAAGAATCCCCAGAACTGTGTCCTCCTTTATGGGAGAGGCCCCTAATAGACATTATGTCATTGTCCCACACTCTACGGCCAATACAGGACAGCAGGGCTCGTAAACATCTTTATGGTAGACAACAGTTACAGGATGTCCTAAAATAGACTCACTCCGTCAATGTGTGTGTGTATGTGTGTGTGTGTATATGTGTGTGTGTGTGGAGGTGGGTAGTGGAGACAGATAAGGGGGCTGGATTGGGAGCAGACCCAAAGCAGGGGAGATGGGACTCACCTCGTGCCAGCCAGCATGACAACCTTGGCCTGTTTGATGCCTTTAGGGACTAGGTCTTTGACGACCTCACGGATGATCAGTGAACCCATGAAGGTATACTCAACTGGAGGGAAACATAGATATACAATCAATAGAACAAAGCACTGTATTGAAATTGCTTTGGTGTTGAGGAAAATAATGAGGATTTGCTGGTGGTGAGAGGACCTACTGGCATCTTTCTCCTTCTCTTTTCCCTGGCCTCTCTTCTCCTTGGTGGCTGTGGGCCCTGTGCCACTCCACACGTCGCTGGAGCAGTACGGGATGAATCTGCAGAAGAGGAGATACACAGCTGGGTCAGAGCCAGACACACACACACACACACACACACACACACACACACACACACACACACACACACACACACACACACACACACACACACACACACGTATTCATGTACATATGTAATAGGATTCATGGGATCTACAAGAGAGGTTCATCCCTCATCGTGAAGCATGTCATGTTTGATATTCATCAACTCAGCCTGCAGTTGGCTTCTTCAATCACACAGATCCTGGGAACTTTAGTTCTGGCCCTTACCAACTTTGGCTAATATTCTAACTTGCAGATATAGCAGTACAGTATGTAGGACAACATGTACCGGTAACATACAACAACCAGCGTGTAAACAAGCATACTTACACAATATTAGTGTTATACCAATGAGGGTTTTCTTCCGCCTGGGCTGACAATATCCCACTTCCTGTAAAGCAACCAATGGAAAGTCAAGCAGAGACAGTGGTGTCCTCTCAATGGACATACGGTAGGACACAACACTGATGTCACATGACAATCAACAACCCATGACACAATGTATATTGGGAATGAGACCAAATATGCACGCCCATGTAAAACATGTATGATGAATGATGAGGATGCATTCTAAAACAGGAGGACCCCTACCTACCTTTGCGTGTTTGGGGCCAGTCGGATGAGGTCATGAGTCGTGGGATATTTTTATACCTGGTATCGCAGGAGTCTTTGTTGTAGCAGCACCAACCGCCTAAAAATAAGACACTAATATTAGCTTCTCACATCCGGTCTCAGAAGCTCAGAAAGGGAGACCCCCTTGTTAGCCCATTTCGGAGGCCTGAGAGGAATGGGGGGTGGGAGGAATGGGAGAGGGAGGGTAACTGAGGCATCCACCTGCAGCTCCATCTGCTAGCCTCTGGCCAGGCTCCCTAACTGAGGGAGTGTCTGTGGGGTCTGATGCACATGTATGGCAATGGACTGTTGAATAGAAACGGCAGGGAAATAACTTGGTAAACTATTATGTAACTGCTTACTAAAATCCCACCTGGGGTCCATTAATGGTTGAGTTATAATCTTAACCATAGCTATGCTTATATGCAAATCTAAAATGTAAGTCAAGTCTTTTGGAGCAATACCACCTGCTGAGAAAATAAAATAATTAACAAACCTGTGGCATTTGTGACCTAATCAGATACTTGCCATATAAAAAAGTGGACATATTGGTACTTGTTGACCTGTATCCAACAGAAAAGTACCTATGATGTAGGACATGTATGTTGTGACATTTCAACCTGCTGAATTCAACCTGCTGAAATGTTTGTTCTTAGAGGATGTGACACATCCGGTTCTAGGTCTCAGAATACACGTGATGTCACAACGCAATCCTCATAAATATCCCATAGTGACGGAGGGGCGAATGCCGGAGGAGGCGTCCAATCAGAGTGACAGGGAAAAGGGAAAGGAGATGACCACTGGTCCAGATGCCGATGAGGGCGTCACGCAAACATGCCATGTGCTGACCTCTCAAGATCAAATTAACCAGTTGAGTTTAAAATACACACCTTCCAGAAATATCAGCCATCGCTTACTCCCTTTGAACTCCTTTAGGTAAAACCTGTGGACCACAAATAAACATGGTTGAAGGGCTGTGAATGTGTGAAACCTAGAGAACACTGCTATATAGGGTCATGTGTTGGCCGATCCTCCAACCATAATCACTCATCATTGTAACTCCTTATCAAAAAATTATGCTAAGTACCATAAAGTATGTGACAATTCATGAATTATTGTATTTCTTCAAAGTCCAACCCCAAACTCTAATTCAAAGTCCTTTGATAGTATTAAAAGCCATTTACCACTTGCTGTCACCAACTTATATAGCTGATAGCTGTGGATTATATTACTACTGTATCTAATATCAAAACACATTACAGTGTAATAACAGCTGTAATAGCACTGATGAATTCAAAAACATGAACTGAATCGTTTTTAGTGCCAGCAGTTATTTCAGTATTTTCATAGCACTATATGATTCGTTATCACATCCATTTTCGCTGAAATTGATAGATTGTATTCAGGACATAAGACAATTTCTATAGCTTTTTTCTTATCTAAACAGCCATCATTTCCTCCATAACAAGTGTTCCAGAGCATCTTACCCTGCCACTGTTCCATCGTTGCACGTGACCTGAGTGTTCTTGAGGACATGCAGCTTCATATCATCTGAAGCCTTGTTGTTCTGTGAAGCTGATTGCTGGGCTGCCGCCCGACCTCCAGAGTTACCCTCCCTGCCCGACTCCACTGGACCAGGATGGGGCTCATCTTCTGGGGCCGACTGGGCTGCCTCGGCCCCCTGGTTCTGGTTCTTCTTAGATGACTTGCCACTAGGTTTGGCATTGCGGTTGTTCTGGCAACAAATCCCTCCTATCAGCAGCAGGAAAACCACATGGCCCAGGATCTTCATAGTCAGCCTATGAGGAGAGCACAAAGCATGCTACATGAAACACTCAATTTATAGACACTGAAACACACCATCCTTACTCAATGGTATAGGCAAGAGATGCAATTTAGTTTCGAGTAATTGGGCACCAGCATTGCAAAATGAATGAAGGTTAATGATATGTTAGACAAATTGACTTCAAATACCAAACATCCTTTCCAAAAATTAAAAGAGATGTCCAATCATTAAAGCAATGATCAATAACAATCAGAATCCATTAAATTCCACAAAAAATCAACATACCCCTTTCAGTATCCAGTCCTGAAAAAGGTAACGTGTGATGAAGGATCCTTGGGTAAAACGGAGCAGCAGTACTACTGAGGAGACAGGAGAGGAGAGACGAGAGGCTGTAGGTGAACGGATGCCGGTGTTGAGGACGGCTTGGCCAGTTTTTGGTGAAGGCTCTGGGTTGGAGGTGCACTTTATAGTACCACCATATGGATCCTATTTCCCAGCATTCCCTTTGAGCTGCCGCCAGGTTCTATGTGACGACACGCTGGGGGTGTTGGATGGTTAGTGGCGAGGAGAAAAGATAACACACGCTCTCCGGAACATATTTCAAGCACCCCCACCCACTACCGACTCACACCCACACAACCACCCACACATCCACCCACCTGACCAAGTCCCACAACAAGAAAAAACTATACCTCCCCCAAACCCTCCTCTCCTCTCCCCTCTCCCCTCTGTTCGCCTGTGCTTTGATTTAAACACCTAGATGGCTGGCATATCTGTAGCATAATCCTTTTGTGTGCTATGTACCCCGCAGGTCAGTAGAGCACAAACCTTAAACACACTCCGACAAGACGGCATAACCCCTGTATGTTGACCTCATGTTGAAAAATCCAGAGGACACACACACAAAGGTATAGAGTGGTTGATACTTTGGGTGGCAAAAGCACGTGGTGGCTGTCTTGTTGAGCGAAGGGTTTCCAGCTTAATGATATAAATTAGATAGAAGCTCTAAATGAATATTTATCAAGCTGCACTTTACCCTTTGTCATTTTCAATTTGGCCAACTGAAAGAAGATGTGTTGGTAAACAAATGACAGCAATAGCAGTTATGCGAAGTGGACTGTAGCTAAGTATATGTATTTTACTTTGCTTTCATAAAACTGCTGAATCAATACACTTCATTAAACATTTAGACTTTATAAGAACAAGACAATAACGTGTTAAATGAAGGCTATTAATGTTAATAATATATAGACATTTGATAAATATATTGATTAAAAGTTTACACTGTGCAATAGAATTTGCTATGTATATATTTTACTTTTAGTCAAATTCATCATTTTATGACAGAGAATTAAAATGCAAAGCCTCTAGCTAAAGCCATCCAAAAAGCATTGCGTGCATAACACTGCCATCAAAACCTTTTTCAAATCGTGAAGGGTTATTCATCTCAAAACATTGTCTGGCTTGAAAGACTCTAAATGCTTGAAATATAACTGTCTAGAGTATAAATCATTGTTGATGTTATTACTGCACCTGCTGGGGTAGCCTATATTGTGTGTGACTTGAATAGGACAAGTGACAGTTAGAAAATGACTCATATGAATGATAAAGACCCCCAAATAACCTCTATTACAACAAATATAAGGATGACCGTCACGAAATTGAGAGATAAAACAATTGAGGGTTGGGGATTATTTTACAGACCATATTTTATCTGGCTCTGTATTTACATATAGATAACATATGGGAAAGTTATAGCATTATTGTTAACTAATAATAATAACACTTTCTTTCTTTGGGATTCTTTAAAGCAAGAAACATTATGTATAATTTGGTAGTTACCTAATCTGTTTACAAAAGCACCACTGTGACTGCAATATCTTCCTATATAGTTTCCAGGCAAATAATTGTTGAAAAGATAAAGCATTACCAATAAAATCCCGAACTCCCCTTTACATCCTATGCAATATATTCTCTAGTCATATATTACAAATCACAGCATATGCACAGTACAGAAGTAAGTCCAAGTTCTACACAATGTGGTGGTAGTTGACCGGCTGCGAGCTGCTTTACCTTTCGCTGTGCTCCCATGGGGGCCAGGTTGGGCTGGGGGCTCCTGGACAGGACAGAAGGTTTGCCTCTGAGGGAAGAGGCAGGGTATTTGAAACCGATCTCACGTCCCCCTGGGATAGCTGTGGGGTGACGTACTGATCAGTACAGAAGGAGATCACGAGCCAGGCCTCTAAAATTCTCATCAATGAAATGCACACCATCCTGACGTGTCAATCAAGTCCCTTAATGAGGCCCTGGGACTGGGAGAGACAGCAGAGAGGCTGGGGTTAAGGGATTGGGATAGGGGCTGGGGATTTTGGGACTGGTGCTGGGGACTTGGAGAGAGGCATTGGATAGTTACATAGGATACTTGATACAAAAGCACTGTTCGCAGCACTAGGCAGCCTAGACCACTAGCGTTTCGACTACCTACAAAACACTCACTATCCCTTTAACTGAGCGCCGGGTACCTTCATCTAAACGGCTAAGGGTTGTGCTGTGTTTGCACATTATACACCCAACAGTTACAGCAGTCAGTAATCCAGGTGTATCTACAACACAGAAATTATATCCAGAAATGTTGGTGTGTCTCGTAAACAATGTTATGTATTAAATCAGACATTTATAGTTAGTTTCATTGCTTTGGCATGTTCTATTAAAGGTATTTTTTATCTCCTTCTTTGATTCACATTCTCACTTCTCAATAGAAAGCTTCTTCTAAAGCAACTTTTTTTACTTTCAAGTTCTGCCAGAGGGAACATACGTGAAAATATGTCTGCAAGAATGTATGTGTCGAAACACAATAAAATGAAATCTAATGACACTGCTATTCTGAATTTGATCTACCGAGCTGAACAATTTCTTCATTCCTTCGGTCGTCTTGAAAGCATGCACACAACCATCTGTCTTCCCAGAAATCAATGCAACAATCTGTTTAACAGATACCTCAAATAGCTGAGAAACGAAAGACAAAACGTGCTGTAAATCTCTCACCTTTTCGCCAGAACGTCTCGAGCAGAGCGCTTGAGATGGCATTGCTGCTATTTTGTTTTCTTTGATATGGGATTAGACGAATTATAATTTTTTACGGACGTACGGGCTTCAGATCAATAGCGAAAGCACATTCAATGTTCTCGGCTCCCCAGGTTGGTTTCAACTCTCTGAACCAGCTAGAGGTCAGGGGCCAAGCCTCTCCAAACCACAGTGAGAACATGACACACACACACTCATCTCCGAGGTCCATTACCTACTCCATTACCTACTGCACTTTACTTGTAAAGAAAAACATTTAGCATAACCTCACACAGAATGTGCCAAGGCCGTAAAGACCTGCTGAACTGAACACTAGCAGGGTTAGTAGCTTGACCCCTGAGCACATAAGATGCATACTTTCTCCCTGTGTTGTTTTTTTCTCACGTAGCCTATGCATCTTCAAGGTCAGGCTATAGACAGCTAAAGCTCGGGTGGTCCAGGACACTTTGTCTGCCTGTGTGTCATCACCTGTATCAGTGAGCTGATGGCGAGCTAGAATATCGGTCGGCAGAGAGCATCAAAGAAATGACATACACCACAACACAGAAAAGGTTATGACCCACTGGTAACAACTTCAAAATCAAGCACACGGGCAGTAAATGCCCACCATATGCTGGCCACGTGGGTGTCCACCGGTCAACGAATACCATGTGTGAACAGTATTCAAAGCAGCTTGAAGTCAACTTGTAAGAGGACAGAAGCTCTGTGGGTGTGGATCCAGGCCGCAGTGACATACAAACCACACAGGAGCTTAAGTTGGCAATCTGCTGCCACATCACCCTGATATCAGGGTTGTCACCAGCGTTGTAGGGCATCGGTGAGGGGAGAGGGCCCGTGACTGATGAGCCAGGAGAGTGGCATGTTTACGAGCTGCGTGAAAGCCGGGCTCAGCGGAGAGCAATGAGAAACAGCATTGGCAGGACTCACCCTTCAACCAGCCCAGTCGACAGAAAGGACTTTACTGGTATTGGTGCAAAGTGTGAAACGGCCACTAAAGACAACTAGCAGGTGGAGTGGGCAACGCTCTCGGCTAGAGCCAGGTGTTTAGAGGCCTTGCGTTGCAACCTTCTGCAAACTGTCAACCAGTCAGCGTGATGGATGGAGGGGACCGATAGCAGTGAGAACGGGGTCGGCTTCAGGAGCAGATGATGTAACGGCCGTAGACACGGTGGCATGACATCGGCCCGTAGGTATGGTGTGTCCGCGAGAGGCTATGGAGGGGTGCATCTGATGTTCCCTCCTCTCAGCCCCTCATTAATTGGGTCAAGAACCGAGCCCTGTGGCACGCCTAATACCAAAAAACACCACATTAACCAAATAAATCGTACTTGCAAACTTACTAGCTGAGTATTGCTAAGTCCATGAACAGCCTCCCATTGCCCATGTCATTGCCGTCTTGCCAGGGGGGCCTGGGGACATGTTTCGGTGAATAGCTTGAAGAGTCGTTGGGGCTTATGACACAGAGGAGCAGCAACGTGGCCTTGGAGTCATGCTTGAGCGGCCGAGCACCCAGCCTGTCACTGTGCTGATGTATGTGCCCGCAGGGTCACGCTACGCTCAGAGGCAGGCAGGCAGCAGGGCCCTGGCCCTCACATAAGCCTCTCCAGCTGATCCACAACACAGTGTGCCAACTGCCAACACAGCTGCACAGCCCTGGCTGATGAGGACAAGCACACATAATGATTACTACCACCAATGAATAAGAGCTCTATCGGAGTCTTGGGAGTTAATGTTAATGTCCTGAATCTATAGAAGTAGATTCATGTTAATGGTAAACCTTCTGGTTTCAACCATATTCTCAACTATTGTTTGATGATGATTGATAATAATAGTTCAAAGTCTATGTTCACCACTAATAATCCTCACAGTGAAAGGTAAGCCCACTAGTAACTGATCTTAGAAATTATATATTGACAAATATGCAATGATGTCACACTATAAAAAGAACCCTAAGCCAGGGTTGGGGTCAAAATAGATTTGACCCTAGTACTGACCCCAGCATCCATCCACTATGACTATGTGACCCTGCTAAACACTTCATATGCAACTTTTAACCCATATACAGAACATGACCTTGGCTGGATTTCTCTGGAGCTGGTGGGTGGCGGTCTTGCTCATGTTGGGGCGGCCGTAAATCAGGGATTCATGCTGAGGTGATGTCAGTCCTTTGCATCATGGGTTGTGGCTTGCCACTGTGTGGACACGTGGACACAGCTTTTCCAGAGCCACGCTTTCACAGGGGGAGGGAGGGGACCCACCAGCCTGACGATTAACTGGAAACAGAAGTCAGTGTATGTATCTTTCAAAAAACATGTTATTCCCGCTCATCTACTTTCACTCCCACGTCCAGCTAAAATAGGTAGTATAGATAAACGTTTTTTTTTACTTTGACAACCAAATGTGTATACAGAATTGGCCACTGGCCAGCACCATTGTGTTGAGCCCTGCACTGGGTTAGTTCAAGCTAATGGCCACTCACTTCTCAGAAGCTCTCATAAAGGTTGCCGGCATGGATGCTGTGACAAACAAGAACAGAATTCTAACATACAAACACAGCGTAGGAATTCTGCTTGAATTTATGGTAACGTGACAGCTAGCATCTGCGCTAGTGGGCTCTGATAATAAAGGAGGGACTATCCCACTAGGCTGACTGATGTTGTGATACAAACCAAAACAAAATATGATTGGCTAGTTGCACTTGCTTTAATCTATCAATGCAACTGTTACAAGTTCTGTTAAATATGTTTTATTTTAAAGGTCAATCAGTCTTTTGAAAATAATCGTGAATTATTTTTTTAGGCCAGTAAAACCCCCGTTACAGTACCAAGCACTTGCACCTGGTTTTGCAATGTTTAAAACAGATAAAACCCAATGACTTTCCACAGAATACGGTGTCACAATTAACCAGAAAAATGTACACAAAGAAGACAGATAGGAAGTGCTACCTTTTAGTTAACATCAGAAGGATAGGTTTGTTCAGCATAAAAGTAAAAGGCCAAAAAGTATCAACATACAGCATTATGGGAGAGTTAGAGATGTTATTTTGTTTCAAAGAATCTCAAAGAAACAAAATGTTTACTTATTAGTAAGGTAAATAGCAGGCTGGAAAATGCCATTCACCTCACAACTTCCTCTATACTTTAGGAGCGTAAGACAGTCCATGGGGAAGCCTCTTGAATCCACAAATAAATGAACGGTGTCTTAACCTAACGAGTGGCTTCTTCATATCAACAGACTCCGATTATGTTCCAATATCCATTCTTAGTAGTATGATAGTGTGGATTTCAGAACTGAGCTCTATTGTGATCCTGCTGAGAGAATGGCACCGTATGATCAATGTCAGTCAGATTCTATCCCAAGGCAGGTGATGGACAACCCTGTAGATCTAGGCCAAGAAACAATATGCTCTGCATCCGAAAGCTTTTATGACTTATATGGATTTATATTGTCCACGTGCTCAAAATTTACGGCCTTGATTATTCACGGTCTCATTCGGGAGTTTTATTGCTATTTTCAAATTCTTGTTGCTGATTTCTCGGTCGATATATCAGCAGATTCCTTCTGAGGTGAATCTAGGTGAAGAAGCCGAACAATTCAACCACAGGTCTCCTGATTGCCATGTTTGGATCCTAAAAATAGCTTCATAACATTATGTAAAATGTCAATCAAGCATATTACTCAGCATAATAAAAAAAGATACATTTCTGCTCGAGCCGTAGACTCGTAACGAAATCCTACTGCTTATCGAGGATCGAATATCGTTGCTAATTTAGAAAACGGGTGCTAATTTAGACGTTGGGTTTTATAGTTAACTGTTATTAACACCTGCATCATGACCGAGTCATCACTCATGTTTTTATTTAACAGCAAGTTTGTCACCCAATGTTGTGCCAAAAATGCAGTTGTGCACTTGTTGCTATTTTTAAAGACTTGCATCTTGGCTATAAAGCTGTCAACACTATTAATCTGCAACAGAAATAATCGGTGACGATCAAACTTTAGTCGCAAAGAGTCCCCCCCTCCCAAATGGGTCATGTATCTTATTGATAGACCCCACTGTCTCATGCAGCTTATCTATAGGTGGTAACATCCTGTTTCAATAAATAGTATGCACCATACTGTGACAAAGTGGTGAAAATGTCATGTCATAATAACCTAAATATCTTCTTTAATTTTGAAACTAGTAGCCTGGCATGAATGTACAGTATGTAGACATGGGAAGAGTTAGGGACCATAATAGCAGGACATGCATTCTCTATAGGACTCAGTCACATTGTCGCTTATTGGAACGATTTCATTCCACAACATCAGGTAGCCTAGGCTTGCTAAATATACTATTATCACTATTCCAATGATATTCAACTCCTAATTGTTGCACAAAAACATGAAGCCATGTGCGAAGCTGCAAAGTCATAAACACACACACTGAACAAAAATATAAAACGCAACATGCAACAATTTCTAAGATTTTACTGAGTTACAGTTCAGATAAGGAAATCAGTCAGTTGAAATAAATTCATTAGGCCTTAATCTATGGATTTCACATGACTGGGAATAAAGATATGCATCTGTTGGTCATACTTTCAAAAAAAAAGTAGGGGCGTGGATCAGAAAACCAGTCAGTATCTGGTGTGACCACCATTTGCCTCATGCAGTGCCACACATCTCCTTCGCATAGAGTCGATCAGGCTGTTGATTGTGGCCTGTGGAATGTTGTCCCACTCCTCTTCAATGGTTGTGCGAAGTTGCTGGATATTGGTGGGAACTGGAACACGCTGTCGTACACGTCGATCCAGAGCATCCCAAACATGCTCAATGGGTGACATGTCTGGTGAGTATGCAGGCCACGGAAGAACTGCGACATTTTCAGCTTCCAGGAATTGTGTACAGATCCTTGCAACATGGGGCCGTGCATTATCATGCTGAAACATGAGGTGATGGCGGCGGATGAATGGCACGACAATGGGCCTCAGGATCTCTGTGCATTCAAATTGCCATTGATAAAATGCATTTGTGTTCTTTGTCCGTAGCTTATGCCTGTCCATACCATAACCCCACCGCCACCATGGGGCGCTCTGTTCACAACGTTGACATCAGCAAACCGCTCAACCACACGACGCCATACACACTGTCCACCATCTGCCCGGTACAGTTGAAATCAGGATTCATCCATGAAGAGCACACTTCTCCAGTGTGCCAGTGACCATCGAAGGTGAGCATTTGCCCACTGTCGGTTACGACGCCGAACTGCAGTCAGGTCAAGACCCTGGTGAGAACGATGAGCATGCAGATGAGCTTCCCTGAGACGGTTTCTGACAGCTTGGGCAGAAATTATTTGGTTGTGCAAACCCAGTTTCATCAGCTGTCCGGATGGCTGGTCTCAGACGATCCCGCAGGTGAAGAAGTTGTGTTTATAGTGTATTTTAGTTCAGTGTATATTAGTAGCTAATTAGCAATTTGCTTGCCAGATATCCAACAATAGAATATAAGCCTATTAGCAGCGATTGCCAAATGCACGGCTTGCAGAGATGCTTTGTTTGTGCATCCCTCAGATTCAAATTTATAGACGGTTTTGCAACAAGAGCTAAAGCGGGAACTTTATGATTGATGATGGGTAGCCTATACACTACCAGTCAAACGTTTTAGAACACCTACTCATTCAAGGGTTTGTCTTTATTTGTACTATTTTCTACATTGTAGAATAATAGTGAAGACATCAAAACTATGAAATAACACATATGGAATCATGTAGTAACCAAAACAGTGTTAAACAAATCAAAATATATTTTATATTTGAGATTCTTCAAATAGCCACCCTTTGCCTTGATGAAAACTTTGCACACTCTTGGAATTCTCTCAACCAGCTTCATGAGGTAGTCACCTGGAATGCATTTCAATTAACAGGTGTGCCTTCTTAAAAGTTAATTTGTGGAATTTCTTTCCTTCTTAATACATTTGAGCCAATCAGTCATGTTGTTACAAGGTAGGGGGGTATACAGAAGATAGCCCTATTTGGTAAAAAAACTAGTCCATATTATGGCAAGAACAGCTCAAATAAGCAAAGACAAATGACAGTCCATCATTACTTTAAGACATGAAGGTCAGTCAATACGGAAAATTTCAAGAACTTTGAACGTTTCTTAAAGTGCAGTCGCAAAAACCATCAAGCGCTATGATGAAACTGGCTCTCATGAGGACCGCCACAGGAAAGGAAGACCCAGAGTTACCTCTGCTGCAGAGGATAAGTTCATTAGAGTTACCAGCCTCAGAAATTGCAGCCCAAATAAATGCAGACACATCTCAACATCAACTGTTCAGAGGAGACTGTAGGCCTTCATGGTCGAATTGCTGCAAAGAAACCACTACTAAAGGACATCAATAAGAAGAAGAGACTTGCTTGGGCCAAGAAACGAGCAATGGACATTAGACCGGTGGAAATGTGTCCTTTGGTCTGGAGTCCAAATTTGAGATTTTTGGTTCCAACCGCCGTGTCTTTGTGAGACACGGTGTGGTTGAACGGAAGATCTCCGCATGTGTATTTCTCAGGGGAAAAGCATGGAGGAGGAGGTGTTATGGTGTGGGGGTGCTTTGCTGGTGACACTGTCCGTGATTTATTTAGAATTCAAGGCACACTTAACCAGCATGGCTACCACAGCATTCTGCAGCGATACGCCATCCCATCTGGTTTGCGCTTAGTGGGACTATCATTTGTTTTTCAACAGGACAATGACCCAACACACCTCCAGGCTGTGTAAGGGCTATTTTACCAAGAAGGAGAGTGATGGAGTGCTACATCAGATGACCTGGCCTCCACAATCTCCCGACCTCAACCAAATTGAGATGGTTTGGGATGAATCGGACCGCAGAGTGAAGGAAAAGCAGCCAAAAAGTGCTCAGCATATGTGGGAACTCCTTCAAGACTGTTAGAAAAGCATTCCAGGTGAAGCTGGTTTAGAGAATGCCAAGAGTGTGCGAAGCAGTCATCAAGGCAAAGGGTAGCTATTTGAATAACACTTTTTTGGTTACTAAATGATTCCATATGTGTTATTTCATAGTTTTGATGTCTTCACTATTATTCTACAATGTAGAAAACAGTAAAAATAAAGAAAAACCCTTGAATGAGTAGGTGTTCTAAAACTTTTGACCGGTAGTGTAAGTCAGCGTTTATTAATAATGAAAGAGACTCACTGGCGGTTCAGATAGATACACTTGTATCTTTATGCTGTGATATCAGAAGGTATTAAAACGTACATGAGAACATAGTACCAAGGAAGAGGGGAGGGGATATGGGACTAGGTCACAGAGCAAACCAATCCATGTCAGTCTGTGTATCCCATCATCCCCCCAAAAAGACTTCACCTACATACATGCGCCTCTCGGTTTGTGTCGTCATGTCATCATAAGTCATCGCGGACTGCTAATAGTACGCTGGGTGGATGGGTAAAGTTTAAACGAAGTGTTTCCCGGTATAGGACTCGTAATACGTTTGGGTAGTTTTGTCCATCTTGGGGTGTGTGCCAGCCGGCCTGCTCGGTGCATTACATGAGGGGGGCCTATTTTTAAGGCAGAGGGCACACAACGAGCAGAGTTACAGCACGTTAACCTTTAGGGTCAGGTCTGATATGTAAACCCACCCCATCTAAAAAAAACTCCTCTGAACTCATGCTGGGGGAAATAACTCCCTGTCTGAGAACCTGCGGCCTGGCCCCTGTGAGAAATGACTCCTCAGTGGGGCATTCCTGGGCCGTGGCTGGGCCGGCAGGGGCAGAAAACAGCTGGGGTACAGGTGACGACACACACACTGACACACACACATACAAACAATACCTTGTGAAGTTTAAAGGGAGATTACACTTCCAAATTAAAGTTTGTCGGATGTTTTCAGATATCTAAAGTAGTCTCATGTCAAGATGAAAACACGTCCCTCGACATTGGGGCAGAAGACACTTCAGCGGGCCATTCATGGACTGTGGCTGGGCCGGCAGGGGCAGAAAACAGTTCAGTGGGCTGTTCATGGGCCATTCATGGGTCATCGCTGGGCCGGCAGGGGCAGAAAACAGTTCAGTGGGCCATTCATGGGCCATGGCTGGCCCGGCAGGGACAGAAAACAGTTCAAAACAGTTCAAAACACATATGTGGGCTGTAGCTCGGCTTCCAGAGGCACCCTCGTACAAAAGGCACAGAGCCAGTGTGGGATCAGTGCTGTCGAATAATAATATACGTCAGAATGATATCACACTGTTCCTTTTGACCTTCTTTGTTGCACAAACAACAACAATGCAGCTACTTTGTATTCTCTCTTAGCAACTTTGCATTCTATCGCACACATTGCACGTGAAATGGAGGTCGATATGTCTCTCTGTGCCAACTGATGTGTACTATACACTGCATCTGAAGTGGCTAGGGCAGATCTCAGGCACTAGGTCAGTACAGAACATCCTATAAGGACACTTCAATCCCTATAGTCAATACAGGGGTCTCTAGGGAGTAAACTGAACCATCTGAACACTTTTCTCTGCAGCGCTGAACGGCATAGATTAGCTAGACCCCCCTGCCAGCACCCATCAGTTGTCAATCCTTCTTTCACTGTGATGACATGTACTGGAACAGCTGTGTAAGAGGCTTAACCATTCATCTGGACTGACAAGCTATTGTTCATCTTGATTGATGAACCATAATGTGTGAAAGAGGATAGTTTGTTGAAGGGTATGGTGATGGCGTGAGAATGCCTATATCGATATGACCTCGTTAGAACTATGTTGGATATTTAACTTTCGGAGAATAACAAAGGGGGGGGGGGGGGGGGTTGCAGTGGAAAGGTGATTAATCATTCAAACAATTAAACCTAACAGATAGGTAATTACAGTATGTAGTACATTACTTAGTATCAATGATGTTACAAAACTACTAGATAAGGACAGTAGGTTCCAGCTCTGTCAGTGATGACCACAATACCTTACTATAGCAGGATAACACACTATCCCCATCACTTAGACCAGAGCAGAGGGTAGAATTACACCAACTTTCCCACCAATATCACTTTGACAACTTGCTCTAGGATGTCAACTCAGACAGGTTTCAACTGTCAAGCAGCATTGAGCTGATAGCTATATGGTTTTGCTGCTAGTGATAGCATTGAAGTAAATTACAACAACTGGGTTACAATTGGACAAAAACCACATCTTTTTTATGGGAGTCCTTTTTTGGAAAAACGCACCGACTACTACATTGTACAAAGTAGCCAGGTTCACTTTACTAATACAATGTACATATCAATTTACATCACTTAAATCATTCTATTTTTTAGATAACCATCTTTGAGAAACTGAATTCATTATTACTTTAGACGCGCTGAGATACGTATATTGCGGCTGTGCAGCCAAGTTGTATTGCACTCTTCAAAAGCTTGTATCCGGGTAGCTAAAACAAAAGAAAAAAAAAACACAAGAAAACCTATATCAGAATAGTTCAAAGTATATGACGTTTGACAGTAAACAGTGAAGGAATGTATACCACAGTGTTCCCAAGCCGCATGCAATCTTTCCCACCATGACCCAGAGTGGGAGGTAATGAGATGGAATCAATTCCTTGTTTTTATGGAACAAATTTAAAGGAAAACCCATAATGATCTAGAGACAATAAACCACAACATAAAAAGACCGAGAAACACTGAGACATTATTATGCAACAACATCAACATAACAACACAATAACAGCATCATTGACCTGTAATGATATAATGCTTGTTTGATTTTTGCTCTTGAAGCGCTTTGAGAAAAGCTATGAAAAGCGCTAAGAAATGTAATAAATTATCATAACAACAGAAGCTTAACCAAATGATTAAATAGAGTACAACCTAAAGATCAAAGTGGGAAAGAGGGCTTACAGATTCAGCATCGTGCTCCAGTCCTGTATCATGATGCTCCATCTCATCATCTCGGAATTCCTTTATTAACTGTATGGAAAATAAATGGCCACATTCACTTCTCAGAAACAAAGACAACAAACACTCAAGACAATGTACAGTATGCATTAGTAAAATATAGGAGTAGGGTTTTTCCTGACCAGGAAAGTAAGAGGGTCGTCTTTAGCTACTATAGCCACAGAGTCATAAACCCCGCCCATTTCTACAATATATCTTCTTAAAATCTGATTTTAAACCTTACCCTAACCTTAACCACACTGCTAACCTTATGCCTAACCCTAACCTTAAATAAAAAAGCCTCAATTGTAACTTTGTGGCTGCGGAACCTGACTTTGTGGCTGTGGAATTTGACTTTGTGGCTATAGAAGCTAGTGTAAACCAAATAAGAGCCCTAGGTGGGGCCCAGAGTTTTTCTTGATAGAGCCCAGAGTTGTTCCTGGTCAGGAAAAACACCAGGGCCTACGGTATGAGGGATGGTTCATTATCTTACTTTTAACAGCTCTACATATCTGTCTGGGTCCTCCTCCATGAGGGCTCTGATCTGGCTGTTGTAGTGCTCTGAGATGCTCTCCTCCACGGCCACAGTACAGGCCATGGCGCCTTCTTTACCCAGCAGAGCGGTGCCCGCCCCTGTGGGGACACACAGAACAGAATATTGTCTGTCCCCCGAGAGCCATATGTATCATACTGCTGTAGGGGATTATTGTCTCATTGCAACAGAAGTCACAGACAGAGTATACATTACAATGGCACTTTTAAAGTACTTACCTACAGATCTGTTTTAATTCATTACATCTTAGCTATTTATTTTAGAATCTAATATATTTATCCCTTCCCTTTGTTTATATGGCAGGCATATGAGACAACTGTTGACTGTATGGGGTGAAGCCTTGTTCCTTACCTAGTAAAAAGCCTGCAACGTTCCAGAGGGGTAACAGTAATGTTGGGCGAACTCTGTTTTCTGCAAGGATCTCATTGAATTTGGCAAGATGCTTCTTCTCTTGATCCCACATTTCCTTGAAACAGGGTGAAAATGAATATAATTGAGGATGATGGAATGTCAACATATTGTTTTTGAGGGTCACCAAGCACTGACAACATGATTACATCCATTTTCTTTAATTATTGTCAAAAAGTTAACTTAGGGGAAACTGGAATTGTAGCCTATAGTGACTCATCAAAAAAAAAAAAAAAGTAGTTTGGCTATTGTCAACTGCAAGAATTAAAGAAAAGTAACTACATCTGTGCATGTGTCATGCAGACTACCAATACCTGAATAAGCGGTCCTGTCTGCGACCTTCCCAACACTGCCATCTGGCCGGCGTAGATGCGGTTGGCACCGTATTCTCCTGCGTGGTCCACCCGCAACATACTGTCCAGCATAGACTTCTCTGCTTCGTCGCGCGGGGGCGGGATCACACTGTATGCCCGAGAACTGAGCTGTACTGGTAGTGCTTTAAACAGGACGAAAAAACTTATCAAAATATGTAGCTAGCTTACTTTGCAGTCGAACATGTCACCTGCCATACCGTAATTTTTTTGTTGTAGAACAACATAGCTAGCTATAACGACTGAAGTGTCCCACCCCTTACAAAAGCACCATGTCAACAAAAGGTAAAATTTCCAGCTAGTTAGCTAGCTAGCTAATAACCAGATCTAGCTACAAAACTCACTTGAGCTGCTAGGAGGATGCAAACAAGACAGAAACTGACCCCTGACAAATTATATATGACTAGCTAAGACATTCGTAGGTCAGCATTCATGTATGAACACTTGAGCAGACTTGTTTTTAGCATTGTAGCTAGCTAAACAGCATTGAGTGCCTACCTCTGTGCTGCAAACAACATTGCCGTATCCTCAAAGGACTGAAAACATGCGTCCAGTCATGCAATGCAATATGTGCAAAAACGGCTCGTTGCATTGTTAAATGAATAGTTATTTGGCTCTATTATTCTGTAACTAACATGTGTTACATATGCAGGTTGTCATTGAAATTTGCTTGCCAGTGGAGATGGCGCTGTCAAATGACGTCTACTACTTCTTCGTCTATGGTCTAATGGCGGTCCACAAACAAACGTTTATAAGGTGCATGCCGCCACCTACTGTGCTGGAGTTTGTGGTCAATCACGATTTGCATTAGCTCTACATTGTTAGATACACTGAGTATACCAAACATTAAGAACACCTGCTGTTTCCATGACACAGACTGACCAGGTGAAAGCTATGATCCCTTATTCATGTCACGTGTGTAGATGAAGGGGGGAGACAGGTTAAATAACGATTTCTAAGCCTTGAGACATGGATTGTGTACATGTGCCATTCAGAGGGTGAATGGGCAAGACAAAAGATTGAAGTGCCTTTGAACGGGGTATGGTAGTAGGCGCCAGGCGCACCGGTTTGTCTCAAGAACTACTTAGTAGATCACTATTAGATTTGCCAGAAGATAAACTACTAAATACAGACAGAATCTGAGTATAATACAATTCTGACAGGTTGAACATCCTCCACTGCATTGGAGGGCAGCTACTATCGCCAATATTCCAACAGAGTATACAGACAGTTAATCTGTTAGTCTTCTACATACTGTATCTGCACATCAAAATCAGGAAAGTAAATGCCTCCTCCTGTGCGACCACTATCTGGATCCTTGGAGCCATCTGTGAAATGCGGTAAAAAATGCATAAAAGCATCTACCAATGTAATTGTCAACCAGTTTCCCTATATCACTGACGTCTGGCTAATCTTTTTTTTTTCACCAAGGTTAGATCAACAATAGGAGCCGGTAGTAACCACGGAGGAACATCCCCCATCCCCACAGAAGGGACAACCTCCAACTCCCTCAGACCACTCTCCTCAGCAAGCTTTCCAACGTTTCATCCAAAGCCACTGCCTTGTCTATTAGTATTTTCCCAACATTCATCTAGAACAATAACAGTGGGCTAATCAACCTCACAACCTTTCAGTCTAATCCAATAAGCTAATGACAATTTTTTTGCGGCGTATGTCCTAAGGCATCTCCCCTGCCTACACTAGTAAGGCACTTACAGATGTTGATTTAAATGCACCAACACATATCATTAAAGCTCTATACTGGATTCTGTCCAGCCTCTGAAGCCAAGTCTTCGCCGATGCTCCATAAACTATGCACTCGTAATCAATTGTCGTCCTCATCATAGCTCTATAAATATCCATCTGTCATGACTGTCGGTGAGATGCGGTAAAAGAAGTCAGGCGCAGGACACAGAACTCTCGGACACGTACTTTAATCCGATAAGGATCCAAAAGAACACAGAAATAACTCCACGCTGGGAGGAAATAACCCGCTCACTAAAATGACAACCGTGAAGGGAAAAACAATCACACACAATGTCCTGATGAGAGACAGGGGTAATTTAAGGGAAACAATTAAACATAATGACGAACAGGTGTAAACAATACAGACAAAACTAAACAAACACCGATAACATCGAACGGCAGTAGCTAGTACTCCGGGGACGACGAACGCCGAAGCCTACCCGAGCAAGGAGGAGGAGCAGCCTCGGCAGAATCCGTGACAGTACCCCCCCCCCCCCCCCCCCTTGACGCGCGGCTCCAGCCGTGCGCCGACCCCGGCCTCGGAGACGGCCAGGAGGACGCGGAGCAGGGCGAGTCGGGTGACTCCGGTGGAACTCTGTCAACAGGGAGGGATCTAGGATGTCCCTCCTAGGGACCCAGCACCGTTCCTCCGGACCGTACCCCTCCCACTCCACGAGATACTGCAGACCCCCATCCGACGCCTCGAATCCACGATGGAACGGACTGAGTACGCCGGAGCCCCTTCGATGTCTAGTGGGGGCGGAGGGGCCTCTCATACCTCATTCTCCTGGAGTGGACCAGCTACCACCGGCCTGAGGATAGACACATGGAACGAGGGGTTAATGCGATAATTAACAGGCAGCTGTAACCTATAACATACCTCGTTCAATCTCCTCAGGACTTTAAATGGCCCCACAAACCACCGGCCCAGCTTCCGGCAGGGCAGGTGAAGGGGCAGGTTTCTGGTCGAGAGCCAGACCCGATCTCCCGGTGCATAAACCGGACCCTCACTGCGGTGGCGATCGGCGCTCGCCTTTTGCCGTCTGATGGCCCACTGCAGATGGACGTGCGCAGCGTTCCATGTCTCCTCCGAGCGCCGAAACCATTCATCCTCCGCAGGAGCCTCGATCTGGCTCTGATGCCAGGGTGCCAGAACTGGCTGATAGCCCAACACACAATGGAAAGGAGTGAGATTAGTGGAGGAGTGGCGGAGTGAGTTTTGGGCTATCTCTGCCCAGGGAATATACCCCGACCACTCCTCCTGCCGGTCCTGGCAGTAGGACCTCAGAAACCTACCCACATCTTGGTTTACTCTCTCCACCTGTCCATTACTCTCAGGGTGAAAACCAGAGGTAAGGCTGATCGAGACCCCCAAACGTTCCATAAACGCCCTCCACACTCGAGGTGAACTGGGGACCCCGATCAGACACTATATCCTCAGGCACCCCGTAGTGCCGGAAAACGTGAGTAAACAGGGCTTCGGCCGTTTGTATGGCTGTAGGAAGACCTGGCATAGGGATGAGACGGCAGGCCTTAGAAAACCGATCCACAACGACCAAGATCGTGACAAAATCGACCGACAGGTGAGACCACGGCCGTTGTGGAATGGGGAGAGGTTGTAACTTCTAGGTGTCTAGGCGCCTTACACTGGGCGCACACAGAGCAGGAAGAAACGTAAACCCTCACGTCCTTAGCTAAGGTGGGCCACCAGTACTTCCCGCTAAGACCGTCCGACCAATACCAGGATGACCAGAGGAGGGTGACGTGTGAGCCCAATAAATCAGTCGGTCACGGACCTCGAGCGGTACGTACCTCCGTCCCTCTGGACACTCTGGGGGAGAAGGGTCAGTACGTAACGCCCGCTATATTTCCGTGTCGACCTCCCACACCACCGGTGCCACGAGACAAGACTCCGGTAGTATGGGAGTGGGCTCAATGGACCACTCCTCTGTGTCATATCGTCGGGACAGGGCGTCTGCCTTAACGTTCTGTGACCCTGGGATATACGTGATCTTAAAGACAAACCGGGCAAGAAACATGGCCCACCTAGCCTGACGAGGGTTCAGTCTCTTCGCTGCCCGGATGTACTCCAGGTTACGATGGTCAGTCAGAATGAGAAAAGGGTGGTTAGCCCCCTCAAGCCAATGTCTCCACACCTTCAGGGCCTGGACCACAGCTAGCAGCTCCCTGTCCCCCACGTCATAATTGCGTTCCGCCTGACTTCTTAGAATAGAAAACACAGGGGCGGAGTTTTGGAGGCGTGCCCGAGCGCTGAGACAGTATAGCACCGATCCCCGCCTCGGACGCATCCACCTCGACTTGGAACGCCAAAGAGGGATCCGGATGTGCCAGCACCGGAGCTGAGGTAAACAGGTCCTTCAAATGACTAAACGCCCTGTCCGCCTCAGCCGACCACTGCAAACGCACCGGGCCCCCCTTTAGCAGGGAGGTAATTGGAGCTGCTACCTGTCCAAAACCCCGGATAAACCTCATGTAGTAATTGGCAAAACCCAAAAAACACTGCACCTCCTTTACTGTAGTTGGAGTCTGCCAATTACGCACGGCTGAAACGCGGTCAATCTCCATCTCCACCCCTGACGCAGACAACCGGTGTCCCAGGAAGGAGATGGACTCCTGGAAAAACAGATATTTCTCTGCCTTCGCATACAGATCATGCTCCAACAGTCTACCCAGCACCCAACATACCAGGGACACATGCTTGGTACGTGTAGCGGAGTATATCAGAATGTCATCAATATACACCACTACCCCCTGTCCATGCAAATCCCGGAAAATCTCGTCTACAAATGATTGGAAGACTGAAGGAGCATTCATTAGACCGTATGGCATGACGAGGTACTCATAGTGACCCGAGGTGGTACTGAATGCAGTCTTCCACTCATCTCCCTCCCGAATGCGCACCAGGTTGTAAGCGCTCCTGAGATCCAATTTTGTGAAGAAGCGCGCCCGTGTAATGACTCCGTCATACTAGCAATCAGAGGGAGAGGATAGCTGTATTTAATAGTGATCTGATTGAGACCACGGTAATCAATACACGGGCGTAAACTCCCATCCTTCTTCTTCACAAAAAAAAAACTTGAGGACGCAGGAGAAGTGGATGGCCGTATGTACCCCTGTCTCAAGGATTCGGCGACTTATGTCTCCATAGCAGCCGTCTCCTCCTGAGACAGAGGATACACATGGCTGCGAGGGAGCGCGCGCCAACCTGGAGGTCTATCGCACAATCCACCTGTCGATGAGGTGGTAATTGAGTCGCCTTCTTCTTACAGAAGGCGCTTGCCAAATCGGCATACTCAGGAGGAATGTGCATTGTGGGCATTTGGTTCGGACTCTCCACCGTCGTTGCCCCTACGGAAACACCTACACACCGCCCCACACACTGATCAGACCATCCCTTGAGAGCCCTCTGTTGCCATGAAATGTTGGGATCATGAGATATTAACCAGGGAAGCCCCAACACCAATGGAAACGCAGGAGAGTCAATTAAATACAACTGTATAGTCTCCTCATGACCCTTCTGCGTTTTCATCTTCAGTGGCGCTGTGACCTCCCTAATAAATCCCGACCCCAAAGGCCGGCTATCTAGGGCATGGATAGGGAAGGGCACATCGACTGGTAATATAGGGATTCCTAACTTATATGAGAAATGGCGATCGATAAAATTCCCAGCTGCGCCTGAATCGACTAGCGCCTTAAGCTGGGATTAAGAAGAAACTTCTGGAAACATAACTTGGATACACATATGAACAGCAGAGAGCTCTGGGTGAGTTGGGACCTTACTCACCGGGAATGACTCATCAGTGCGCTGCCTGCTGCCTCGAATCCGAGGAGACCCTCCCCAGCACTGAACCGCCGTGTGTCCTCGGCGGCCACAGTTGGTGCAGGGGACAGCCTCCTTCCTGGCCTCCCTACTACCAGCACCCCCGAGCTCCATAGGGCTCGGCTCGGAGGTGCTGGGGGATGGAATGGACGGCCCCAGCGCCGGACGTCCGCGGGTAGCCAACAGGGTATCCAGGCGAATTGACATGTCCACCAGCTGATCGAAGCTTAGGTTGGTGTCCCTGCAGGCCAGCTCTCGACAAACGTCCTTTCTTAAGCTACACCTGTAGTGGTCGATGAGGGCCCTCTCATTCCATCCCGAATTGGCAGCCAGAGTCCGGAAGTCCAGTGCGAATTCCTGCGCGCTCCTCCTCCCCTGTCTGAGGTGGAATAGACGCTCACCTGCCGCCTTCCCCTCCGGGGGATGATCGAACACTGCCCTGAAGCGGCGGGTGAACTCCGCATAGTTCACAGTAGCGGCGTCTATCCCTCCCCACTCGGCGTTGGCCCACTCCAGTGCCTTGCCGGACAGACAGGAGATGAGGGCGGACACGCTCTCGTATCCCGAGGGTGCCGGGTGAATGGTTGCCAGGTAAAGTTCCACCTGGAGCAGGAAACCCTGACACCCGGCTGCGGTGCCATCATAAGCCCTCGGGAGCGAGAGCCGAATCCCACTGGACGTGAGACGATAGGAGTAGCCGATGGTGGTGGTATCGTTGGAGGAGGTGTGGGCAAACCTCCTCTCTCCCATCGTCCCAAAGTGTTCATAACGTTATCCATAGCGGCACCAAGATTTTGGAGCTTCGCTGACTGTTGTAGGACGCGCATCTCGAGTGATCCAGTTGGTGCCGTCGCTCCTGCTGACTCCATGGTAAGGTGTGTGATTCTGTCACGACTGTCGGTGAGATGCGGTAAAAGAAGTCAGGCGCAGGACACAGAACTCTCGGACACGTACTTTAATCCGATAAGGTTCCAAAAGAACACAGAAATAACTCCACGCAGGGAGGAAATAACCCGCTCACTAAAATGACAACCGTGAAGGGAAAAACAATCACACACAATGTCCTGATGAGAGACGGGTAATATAAGGGAAACAATTAAACATAATGACAAACAGGTGTAAACAATACAGACAAAACTAAACAAACACCGATAACATCGAACGGCAGTAGCTAGTACTCCAGGGACGACGAACGCCGAAGCCTGCCCGAGCAAGGAGGAGGAGCAGCCTCGGCAGAATCCGTGACACCATCAGCGATGTCTGTCAGCACCCCATTCATATAACCAGAGACCGAGCACATAAGATTCACCACCTCCTTACACTTTGTTTCAACATTTATGCCATGTTCTTTTCATGCATATTTCTCTTTGAACCATATACCCAAATATTTGAAAGTAGAAAGCCTACCGATAGGCCGTCCATACAGAGACAACTGTATATTATCAGCAACTTTCTTCTTCGAGAAGAACATACAGCAAGACTTCACCACTGACAATTTAAAACCCTAGTCAATCGACCATCTTTCAACAGCCACTATAGCTTATTGAATAGATTTGGTCACATGAGAGACATTCCTTCTCCTCTTTCAAATAGCTCCAAAGCCAGCATATAGGGAAGCCCCAATGCCCCTACCCACATTCGTAAACACATAGTTAATCATAATATTGAATAGGACTGATAGCACTGCCTTGAAGAATAACATTGTCAACTCCATAGGTATTGGATAAAATGGATCCTATTTTAACCCGAAAATAGAGATTAAATAAGAAGGCCAAACCCCAGTTATTTAACCTCCCACCAATACCCAGTCTTTCCTTCTTCATCAGGAGGCCTTCTCTCCACATTGTGTCGTAGGCCTTTTCAATGTAAAAAAAAAAAAAAAAAAAGACAGTAGCCATTAGGCTACTTCTTTCATGACCAACGTTTTTTCCACTTCATTGCTCACCTTTACTAATGCATCCAAGGTAGATCTACCTTTACGGAATGCACTTTGACATTGACTCAATAAACATCTATGTTCCAGGAAATAGGATAGTCTGTTGACTATCATCTTTTCCATCAGTTTACACTAGTTAGAGTTCAGTGCTATTGGTCTGTAACTATCAGCACATGAAGGATCCTTTGCAGGCTTTACAAAAGGTTATATTACTACATGTTTCCATCCAGAAAGTATAACCCCCTCACTCTAAATCTTATTAAATAATCCCAGGAGAACATGTATGACCTCATCAGGTAATCAAATGATGTCACCTTCGCAGCGCACATTTATTTCAAAAATAGCCCTAATCAAATCATTTCAGGCTGTCAAATAACAAAGAAAATCAAAATGTACATGCAAAAACATTATCTTCTTTCATGAACACATCTTCCTTTTTTGAATACACTTGCTAGGGGAAAATATGGTATCAGTAATCTCATTCAACAATCTAATAATTCACCAATAATGTTTTGGGAATATAATTTTAACTACCTGTATGCCAGTGGAGGCTGCTGAGGGGAGGACGGCTCATAATAATGGCTGGAATGGTGACAATGGAATGGAATGGTATCAACCATATCAAACACGTAGTTTCCATGTGGTTGATACCATTCCATGGACTTCATTCCATCCATTATTATAAGCCCTCCTCCCCTCAGTAGCCTCTACTCCTGTATTCTGTTATCAGGGACTTTCTTTGCTGTTATTCTTTCAGTTATGTATCAGTATTTCCCTATGTGACCCATAGATGGTAGTCTTGTACAAACATTTTAGGCCACACAACTTGGGACAACATCAGAAGCCTAGAAATATCCAATAACTTTCATTTGGTGTGAATCAATAATTCGAAGTTTTGCCACTGTGAATGAATTGCATTGATATTTTATAGAGAACCCCACCAATCAACAGCACCTCACATATGGACAACTTCATGAATCAGGCCTTTTATGATTTCCACGTGGACCGGCATGCAGCAGTCAGTCAGTCAGTCAGACACCGTCATTCTGCAGGTTTATAAAATAATGTGCAGAGACATCTGAGGAATGGTGAGGCTGACTGCTATGGACCTGTGATGGCCCAGGGTAAATAGGGCTCAGACTAGCGCAGTTAACGTTATAGCTGAGGCTGGGTGTGAAGCAGACAGACTGGGGCAGTTATAGCTGAGGCTGGGTGTGAGGCAGACAGACTGGGGCAGTTATAGCTGAGGCTGGGTGTGAGGCAGACAGACTGGGGCAGTTATAGCTGAGGCTGGGTGTGAGGCAGACAGACTGGGGCAGTTATAGCTGAGGCTGGATGTGAGGCAGACAGACTGGGGCAGTTATAGCTGAGGCTGGGTGTGAGGCAGACAGACTGGGGCAGTTATAGCTGAGGCTGGATGTGAGGCAGACAGACTGGGGCAGTTATAGCTGAGGCTGGGTGTGAGGCAGACAGACTGGGGCAGTTATAGCTGAGGCTGGCTGTGAGGCAAACAGACTGACTGGGGCAGTTATAGCTGAGGCTGGGTGTGAGGCAGACAGACTGGGGCAGTTATAGCTGAGGCTGGCTGTGAGGCAAACAGACTGGGGCAGTTATTGCTGAGGCTGGATGTGAGGCAGACAGACTGGGGCAGTTATAGCTGAGGCTGGCTGTGAGGCAGACAGACTGGGGCAGTTATAGCTGAGGCTGGCTGTGAGGCAGACAGACTGGGGCAGTTATAGCTGAGGCTGGCTGTGAGGCAGACAGACTGGGGCAGTTATAGCTGAGGCTGGCTGTGAGGCAGACAGACTGGGGCAGGTATAGCTAAGGCTGGCTGTGAGGCAGACAGACTAGGGCAGTTATAGATGAGGCTGGGTGTGAGACAGACTGGAAATGGGGAAGGCATTGTGTGTGGGGCTGACACTGGATGTGGGGCAGACATGGACTGAGGGTTTGGGGCTAGGGATGTGGGGTGTGGAGATGGGGCTGGAGCATGGGGCTAGGGTAGGCAGGGCTGAGGTTAGGGATGTGGGGCTGGGGAAGGCGGATGGGGCAGGGAGGGCGGGCTGGAGCTGCGGGGTGTGGGGTAGGCAGTGGCGGTGGGAGGTGAACGAGGCAGCAGGCACTTGGTTTGGAGTGAAGGAAGACAGCTCTGTAGTGGTGTGGCATGGAGCTTCAGTCTAGTGCTGGAGGACCAATGTTCACTGTCCTGGCTAGACCCACATAGGTACAAGCCCTGTCCAGCCTTGTCTCCTGGTGGTGGATTTGTAAAAAGGCTTTGAACTTTTGGTGGTGTCTGTGTGACTGTGAACCTGACCCAAGCATCAAAGGATTATAGGGCAGAAGGTCTCATTTCAATCAGAATCAAATCACATTTTATTTGTCACACATGCTTCATAAACAACAGGTGTAGACTAACAGGTGGAGACTAACAGGTGTAGACTAACAGGTGGAGACTAACAGGTGTAGACTAACAGGTGTAGACTAACAGGTGTAGACTAACAGGTGTAGACTAACAGGTGGAGACTAACAGGTGGAGACTAACAGGTGTAGACTAACAGGTGTAGACTAACAGGTGGAGACTAACAGGTGTAGACTAACAGGTGTAGACTAACAGGTGGAGACTAACAGGTGGAGACTAACAGGTGTAGACTAACAGGTGTAGACTAACAGGTGGAGACTAACAGGTGGAGACTAACAGGTGTAGACTAACAGGTGGAGACTAACAGGTGTAGACTAACAGGTGTAGACTAACAGGTGGAGACTAACAGGTGTAGACTAACAGGTGTAGACTAACAGGTGGAGACTAACAGGTGTAGACTAACAGGTGTAGACTAACAGGTGGAGACTAACAGGTGGAGACTAACAGGTGTAGACTAACAGGTGTAGACTAACAGGTGGAGACTAACAGGTGGAGACTAACAGGTGTAGACTAACAGGTGGAGACGAACAGGTGGAGACTAACAGGTGGAGACTAACAGGTGGAGACGAACAGGTGGAGACTAACAGGTGGAGACTAACAGGTGTAGACTAACAGGTGGAGACGAACAGGTGGAGACTAACAGTGAAATGCTTAAGTTAAATATAAAGATACAAAATATAAGGAGGAATAAATATACAGTGAATAACAAATAACAATAACGAGTCAAAATAACAGGGTTATATATAGGGAGTACCATTACTGAGTCAATGTGCAGGGGTACGAGGTAACTGAGGTAGCTATGTACATATAGGTAGGGGTAAAGTGACTAGGCAACAGGATAGATAATAGACAGTAGCAGCAGCGTATGTGGTGAGTGTGTGTGTGAGTCTGTGTGTATGGATGTGTGTGTTGGGGTGTCAGTGTAAGTATGTGTGAGTGTGTGAGTCCAGTGTGTGCATAGAGTCAGTGCAAGAGAGTTAGTTTAATAAAAAGGGTCAATGCAGATAGTCTGGGTAGTCATTTCATTAGGTATTTAGCAGCCTTGTTTAGAACTCTTATGGCTTGGGGGTAGAAGCTGTTCAGGGTCCTGTTGGTTCCAGACTTGGTGGACTGGTACTGCTTGCCGTGCGGTAGCAGAGAGAACAGTCTATGGCTTGGGTGGCTGGAGTCTTTGACAGTTTTGTGGGCCTTCCTCTGACACCGCCTGGTATAGAGCTCCTGGATGGCAGGAAGCTCGGCCCAAGTGATGTACTGGGCCGTACTCACCACCCTCTGTAGCTCCTTGCGGTCGGGTGCCTTGCAGTTGCCGTACTGAGAGAAAGATTGAGAGAAAGAGTGAAAGAGAGAGAGCAGTTGTTTCCCCCTTGTTATCTGCAACCGGTGAGTGGATCAGGTCTGTGTGCAGGTGCGTGTGTGTGCATGCTTGTGTACTATGTGCTTGTGTCTCTCTGTTTGTGTATGTTTATGTGTGTTCACCCTTGCTCCGGGGTTCTGGTCAGACAGTGTATTCCTGTGGTGGGGCTCAGGCTAAGGGCCCTTAGGCTAGAGTGAGTCAACACGTCTGCTCACAGAGGGGGGCCTGGAAGGCAGCGCTGCCTGGCTGCAGCAGGTCATGACACATCTGGTCCTGGTACGACAGACACCCAGTTTGTTTCCCAAATGGCATCCTATTCTCTATATAGTGCACTACTTTTGACCAGGGCCCATAAGGCTCTTGTCAAAAGTAGTGCTTTATTTAGGGAATCGGGCACCATTTGGGAAGCGCCCCCCAGAGACTGTGCATGTGTTTATGTATCCAAGTTGTACGTCGTAACTCTGCTCACAGAGGGGGGCCAGGAAGGCAGCATTGCCTGGCTGCGACATGACATGTCTTGCCTGATCTTGGTCCTCCTAGTCCTGTCAGGACACCCAAAACCCCAGAGTGTGTCATGTGTTTATGTATCCAAGCTGGAGGGCGTAGATTTCAAAACCCCAAGTAAACAACAAACAAGTATAGTCAATTCAATAGCTTGTTAGTCAGCCTCTCCCTATCTTGGGTTAAGATGTTGACATGTTGAAATGTTGTATTGATGTGGACATTGTTGGATTCTGACATTGTCCCAAAGTCAGGAGGTTGCTCAATGCATAGAAGCACCACAATTGCCCACAATGTTTGTTTCTATGCTGTGGGGTTGTACCTGTTTTGTTTGAAAGTGGCATGTGGTTTACATACTGTATATGCTTTGATTCTGCTGCGGATTTGAGAGTCCTTGTGTTTCAACATGTTGGCCTCTTGAAACCATTATCCCAAGGAACCACAAACTGTACATATGATTGTGTCTTCTTACGTGCATACATGCACGTGTGCTGTCATCTTGGATTACTGTAGGCACTCAGGTGTTCTGACATGTAGCCTTTGTTAAAGACAAAGTCTGTAAATGTTATTCACATGATAAGTGGACTAAGTGACCTATTCAGGAAATATGTCTTTCTTTAGTAATCATTATGCAAAGAGGCCTGGACCCAGTTTCCCAAAAGCATCTTAAGACTAAGTTCATTGTTAGGATCCCTTGGTTCTAACGATGAACTTAGCCTTAAGATGCTTTTGGGTAACCGGGGGCCTGGTATAGAACGAATGGGTACTTTAATTTGCCCCAAATCCTCCTCCATCACCCCCCTAAACCTGGTAAGGAAAACTAGGTCGACAGACAGAAAAATCAAGGGTTACGCAACATCGGAACAACATTTTTATTGCTGTAGCGGTATCCCTCTGGAAAAGGCTAAGTTGTCTCGTAAAAAGCTAACAATTCATTTTCAGATTTACATTTCTGTCTCCCCGAAGCCACCCAACCCTTTTTATAGAGGCCTTTATAAGAATAAGAACTGGTGGAGAGTGATGTTTCTGGCATTATTGAAGTGTTGACACTCAAGAAATCACTTATTTTTGCGTTCCTCGGCACTCAGACCTTGTTAAAGCACTGTAAACAGACTGTTTTCATGAACATTGGTGATCCAGTGTGTTTACTGTAGCTATGTCTAGGGTTGAGCAAATAAGCCATTGCCTGTATGAAAGTGTCCCTCAAGTTGTAATTTCCTCAGGAGAAACGCAGGCTCAAGGCCTTATCCCTCTGTAGTGGTAAGGTGAGTGTGTGGTGTGTGTGTGTGAGCTGCACCTGTAGATGAAGAAACTAATGATTTTTCATGTCAGGACAAATCTCACCCAGGTAGGACATTGGATGTCTCAATGAAACCACCCTTATAATAACTGCTATTACAGAGGAAACCGTTGGGATAAAAAACAATTACCTGATTTGTTGTTGTTTGGTTTCTATGGCACTACTAGAAAGATCTCAAACTCTAGGGTATACACAAGTGGAAGAGAGAGATAGTCGGAGTAAGTTGCAGAAAAAGGCAAGCAGGAACATGTCAATGGGTTTACAGGAGAAACTAAAGTTCTTCATGAAAACATCAACCACATAGACCTCAAGCTGATATAATATGAATAGTCAATGGAACACAAACCAAAATACTTGTGTCAACAACCATGAGGTATTATTTTTATCTTAATTGTTTTGAAGATAGTTTTTGTGTGAAAAAAATAACGATTGATCCATTACTTAATGCAGTGGTTTTGCTTTTGCAATCCAGTAATGTTGAACATCAGCTTACATAACATTGAGTCGAGCCCTAAAAGAAGCCACATTTTTCTCTCATATTTGTAAAGATCATCAGTGCTTACAATAGGCTAGCTTAGTGCTGAAGCAGAGAAAACAGTCAGCTCAGGGCAGAGCCGGGGTTAAAGGGTTGTGATGGCAAACCAAACCAGACCTATTTATCATAAAACCTATAATTTACCTAGCATTACCTGCTCCTGTTAGTCACAGGATGTGGTCATCATGCTGATGGCTGCAGTGGTGGAAAAAGTAACACATTTTCATACTTGAGTAAAAGTAAAGATTCCGTAATAGAAAATGACTCAAGTAAATGTACTACTTGAGTAAAAGTCTAAAAGTATTTGGTTTTAAATATACTTAAGTATCAAAAGTAAAAGTATAGCCTCCCGAGTAGCGCAGCGGTCTAAGGCACTGCATCGCAGTGTTGCGGCGTCACTACAGCTGGCGGTGACCGGGAGTCCCATATGGCGGTGCACAATTGGCCCAGAGTCATCTGGGCTAGGGGAGGGTTTGGCCGGGGGGGGGGTTACTTGGCTCATTGCGCTGTGGCGGACCGGGCGCCTGCAGGCTGACATCGGTCATAAGTTGAATGGTGTTTCCTCCGACACATTGGTGCAGCTGGCTTCCGGGTTAAGTGAACGGGTGTTAAGAAGCGCGGCTTGGCGGGTCATGGTTCGGAGGACAAAACCAAACGGCACAATTTTCTTGTTTGTTTTTTATTTACGGATAGCCAGGCGCACACTCCAACACTCAGATGTCATTGTACATTTTACAAACGAAGCATTTGTGTTTAGTGAGTCCACCAGATCAGAGGCAGTAGGGATGACCAGCGATGTTCTCTTGATAAGTGCATGAATTGGACCATTTTCCTGTCCTGCTAAGCATTCAAAATGTAACGAGTCAGGATAAATCTATGGAGTAAAAAGTACATAATTTTCTTTAGAAATGTAGTGAAGTAAAAGTAAAAGTTGTCAAAAATATAAATAGTAAAGTTAAGTACAGATACCCCAAAAAACTACTTAAAGTATTTTTACTTAAGTACTTTACACCACTGGATGGAATTCGGTGGGATTCTGGAAATTATCCCTAGAGTTCTGTAACTGACAACGACAGTTTCAGGAAGTCTCATCTATAGAGATCCTATGATTCTATATGTAAATCTATGCTACCCTCGTCCTAATCCTTGTTTAATAGAGCTAACTGAGGGTTCCAAGGTAGAAGTGCACACTAATGAGGAAAAAAGTACACAATACAAATAGTTTTCCTATAGGAAGTTAATGAAGGGTTTGGGTGTTCAAATTTTTACGTAACATGATGTTTATTAATTTATATGACATTATTCGAGAGCACATATGGGGCGTTCACATGCTGTCGGAGTTATTGGAAGTTTGGAGTTCTGACTGGGATGTTTCACTTGAACAACCCTCCAAGTCGTAATTACAAGTGGGAAACTCGGAGAAAATGTTGTTACCTGAGTTGCCGAGTTGTAACGTTTCACCACGACCTTTCACCTTTTCAACCAAAAGATGACAACAAATCTGTTTTTGACAGTTACAAACGTATCAATGCAGATAATGAAGCCTAGCTAGTTTAATAATGAAGCCTAGCTAGCCAACTTTATTATTAGCAATGTTAGCTAGCTTATCAAGCTAGCTAAAATCTTACTGGTTGAAGAATTGGTCAGACTTCAAAAGCACTTCAAATCAAATCAAATCAAATTGTATTTGTCACATGCACCGAATACAACAGGTGTAGTAGACCTTACCATGAAATGCTTACTCACAAGCCCTTAACCAATAATGCAGTTTTAAGAAAAATAAGAGTACAGGTTAGTTGAGGTAATTCAGGTAATATGTACATGTAGGTAGGGGTAAAGTGACCATGCATAGATAATAAAAAAAATAAAAATAAAAGCGTCAATGCAAATAGTCCGGGTAGCCATTAGATTAGCTGCTCAGCAAGCTTATGGCTTGGGGATAGAAGCTGTTAAGAAGCCTTTTGGACCTAGACTTGGCGTCCCGGTACTGCTTGCCGTGCGGTAGCAGAGAGAACAGTCTATGACTAGGGTGGCTGGAGTCTTTGGCAATTTTGTGGGCCTTCCTCTGACACCGCCTGGTACAGATGTCCTGGGTGACAGGAAGCTTGGCCCCAGTGATGTACTGGGCCATACGAACTACCCTCTGTAGCGCCTTGTGGTCGGAGGCCGAGCAGTTGCCATACCAGGCGGTGATGCAACCAGTAATGATGCTCTCAATGGTGCAGCTGAGGATCTGAGGACCCATGCCAAATCTTTTCAGTCTCCTGAGGGGGAATAGGCATTGTCGTGCCCTCTTCACGACTGTCTTGGTGTGTTTAGACCATGATAGTTTGTTGGTGATGTGGACACCAAGGAACTTGAAGCTCTCAACCTGCTCTACTACAGCCCTGTCGATGAGAATGGGGGCGTGCTTGGCCCTCCTTTTCCTGTAGTCCACGATCATCTCCTTTGTCTTGATCACATTGAGGGAGAGGTTGTTGTCCTGGCACCACACTGCCAGGTCTCTGACCTCTTCCCTATAGGCTGTCTCATCATTGTCAGTGATCAGGTCTACCACCGTTGTGTCGTCGGCAAACTATTGATGGTGTTGGAGTCGTGCTTGGCCACGCAGTCATGGGTGAACAGGGAGTACAGGAGGGGTCTAAGCACGCACCCCTGAGGGGCCCCCATGTTGAGAATCAGCGTGGCAGAACGGTTGTTGCCTACCCTTTCCACCTGGGGGCGGACCATCAGGAAGTCCTGGATCTAGTTGCAGAGGGAGGTGTTTAGTCCCTGGGTCCTTAGCTTAGTGATGAGCTATGAGGAAACTATGGTGTTGAACGCTGAGCTGTAGTCAATGAGCAGCATTCTCACGTAGGTGTTCCTTTTGTCCAGGTGGGAAAGGGCAGTGTTGAGTGCAATAGATATTGCATCATCTGTGGATCTGTTGGGGCGGTATGCAAATTGGAGTGGGTCTAAGGTTTCTGGGATGATGGTGTTGATGTGAGCCATAACCAGCCTTTCAAAGCACTTCATGGCTACAGACGTGAGTGCTACGGGTCGGTAGTCATTTAGGCAGGTTACCTTGGTGTTCTTGGGCACAGGGACTATGGTGGTCTGCTTGAAACATGTAGGTATTACAGACTCTGCCAGGGACAGGTTGAAAATGTCAGTGAAAACACTTTGCAGTTGGTCAGCGCATGCTCGGAGTACACGTCCTGGTAATCCGTCTGGCCCTGTGTCCTTGTGAATGTTGACCTGTTTAAAGGTCTTACTCACATTGGCTATGGCAAGCGTGATCACACAGTCGTCCGGAACAGCTGGTGCTCTCATGTATGCTTCAGTGTTGCTTGCCTCAAAGCGCGCATAGAAGTCATTTAGCTCGTATGGTAGGCTTGTGTCACTGGGCAGCTCGTGGCTGGGCTCCCCTTTGTAGTCCGTAATAGTTTGCAAGCCCTGCCACATCCGACGAGAGTCAGAGCCGGTGTAGTAGGATTCAATCTTAGTCCTGTATTTACGCTTTGCCTGTTTGATGGCTCGTCTGAGGGCATAGCAGGATTTCTTATAAGTGTCCGGGTTAGAGTCCCGCTCTTTGAAAGCGGCAGCTCTACCCTTTAGCTCAGTGCGGATGTTGCCTGTAATCCATGGCTTCTAGTTGGGGTATGTATGTACGGTCACTGTGGGGACAACGTCATCGATGCACTTATTGATGAAGCCGGTGACTGATGTGGTATACTCCTCAATGCCATCGGATGAGTCCCGGAACATATTCCAGTCTGTGCTAGCAAAACAGTCATGTACCTTAGCATCTGCGTCATCTGACCACTTCTGTACGTTCATGTCGGATTTACGACTTCCCACTTCACTTCTCAGCCCACATCACAGCACCATATCACCCTGTATCCCACTGCTGGATTGCCTCTGAAGCTAAATAGGGTCGGTCCTGGTCGCTCCCCTGGATGGGAGACCAGATGCTGCTGGAAGTGGTGTTGGAGGTCCAGTCGGGGGCACTCTTCCCTCTGGTCTAAAGAGATCCCAGGGCAGTGAAGGGGACATTGCTCTGCATAGGGTGCCATCTTTCAGATGGGACGTTAAAACGCATGTCTAGACTCTCTGTGGTCACTGAAGATCCCATGGCAGTTATCGTAAGAGTAGGGGCATTAACTCCGGTGTCCTGGCTAAATTCCCAATCTGGCCCTCATACCATCATGGCCACCTAATTGTCTCCAGCTTGGCTCAGTCATCCCCTCTCTTCCCCCCTGTAGCTCTTCCCCAGGTCATTGCTGTAAAAGATAACATGTTCTCAATCAACTTACCTGGTAAACTAAGGTTCAATAAATAAATACAATCCCATGAATGCCCCAATAGGCCATAGGGTGCACATATATATGTAACATGTTATTATTACAGTGAATTTGAGGCGGGAAGTGAGTCCGAGATTGTCAGAATATAGGGGGAATTAAATGTCCATGTTATTTGTGTTTTTAATTAACATCAATTACATCACATTTTAGACAACTTTAATGTGTTATACAGGCTAGTGAGTGGGCTGGTTTGTTTTGGGGTGGAGGAGATAGGGCGCCTTCTTTTTTTGTTTAGGAAAATGACTATACGTGAGGTCGACTGGGCTATCCTGGGTTGGTTCTATACGAAAACATATTGGTGAAAAACATTTAAGAAAACAGCTCTGGGGTTATTTTGCCACTTTAATCTAGGGTAATTGTTGTGTTTACATGTCGCGCTTCGCTGCTGTTCTTATGCAACAGGCGGCTGCAGAGGCACATATGGGAAACAGCTGGGACTTAGAGAGGAGAGAAGGAACCGACATGAGTGGACCAGGAAGTCCGACAGACCAGAGGACCAGAGAAATTATTCCCTTCTTCAGTCAGATAGAATCAAATCAGCTTGACGCAATTCAAAACAATAACTTTCAACTACATTCTTTTCTTAGAAAAGGAGGATCCCCAGATAACGAATTACAGTATTTATAGGACCTTATATTTTGATGTCTCATGACATTAAGATATTATATACTATTACCTCAAGCATAGAGTGGAACATTTCAACCAAACAACTGAACATATCTTACCGCTAGATAGCCTACAGTAGGTCAAGTTTAACCCACCTTTATGTCTGTTTTCACAGACTCCAAACAAATCCAGTTTCTCTAGTTACAACCCCACAATCACATAATATACCATAACCCATATCTTGAACCCCCATATATAGTACAGTTGGCTAAGTAAAGCTGAACCCACGTTTTTGTTTGTTTTCCCAGACAGACTCCAGACAGATAGGGTTCTCTAGTCTCACCTCCCTCTATAGAAAGGAAGTGATGATGATGAGGAATGATGTTGTGATTACACTGTTGAAGAAAACCACAGTCTTGCGGAGGTACGGCAGCCAGTGGAATGGAGGTGGTGAAGACTCATCAAAAAATGGTTGTCTACATTTTGTCTACTAAAGCCTGAGAATTAAGAATGTCTCATTCTGTTAATTAAAGCTTTGATACAGTAATTAACCACTGACGTACAGTGTACACTACAGTGTAGCTACTGAGTCACACAGTGTGTGGTAAACTCCTCTTCCTCTTGAGGCTTGTCAGAATGAATATTCCTTTGTGTCATATTTCATAAGTACATTAGTGATATCATGGCTAACTCTTGTTGCTTTTAGCTTGCCCCACCGTAAGCCATACAGTGTCTACATGTATCTTCTCCATCCCTTCTTGGTGACCTATTCTCTAGGGGTGTGAATGAAATTGGGATTGGCTGGATGTCCATTGGGTGTTGGACCATTCTTGATGCACACAAGAAACTGTTGATCATGAAAAACCCAGCAGTGTTGTAGTTCTTGACACACTCAAACCGGTGCGCCTGGCACCTACTACCATACACCGTTCAAAGGCACTTAAATCTTTTGTCTTGCCCATTCACCCTCAATGGCACACATACACAATCCATGTTTCAATTGTCTCAAGGCTTCTTTAACCTGTCTCCTCCCCTTCATCTACACTGATTTAAATAGATTTAACAAGTAACATCAATAATGGATCATAGCTTTCACCTGGATTCACCTGGTCAGTCTATATTATGGAAAGTGTTCCTAATGTTTTGTACACTCAGTGCATGTGCACCACGTTATTTATGCCTGCCCCCTCCTCTCTCCCTTGCGCTGGCTCGCCTGGGGCGTATTCATTACGCCGATTCTGTTGCAAAACGTTTCTTAAACGGAAGGAAACTGAACGATATGGGGAGGGACCTACCTGAAATTGTCCAATAGAAACTCTGTTTGGACTAATGATTACACCCCTGCTCTTTCTCTTCGCTAATGATGTGAGTGTCTGTTCAGTCTTCGGTCTGTTGCGTGTAGCACGCCCCCATTCACATCGACAGAGCTGTACTGGAGCGGGTCGAGAGTTTCAAGTTCCTAATTAACATGGTCCACACACCAACACAGTTGTGAAGAAGGCACAACAACGCCTCTTCTCCCTCAGGACGCTGAAAAGATTTGGCATGGGCCCTCAGATCCTCAAAAAGTTATACAGCTGCACCATTGAAAGCATCTTGACTGGCTGCATCACCGCTTGGTATGGCAACTGCCTGGCATCTGACCGCAAGGCGCTACAGAGGGTAGTGCGTGCGGCACTGGTGCCTAGCTCCCTGCCATTCAGGACCTTCCTGTCAGAGGAAGGCCCTACAAATAGTCAAAGACTCCAACCATCCAAGTCATAGACTGTTCTCTCTGCTACCGCATGGCAAGCGGTACCGATGCACCAAGTCTGGAACCAACAGGAACCTGAACAGATTCTACCGCCAAGCCATAAGACTGACTATCTGCATTGATCCCCCTTTGCACTAACTCTTTAGACTCATCACATACACTGCTGGTATTGCTTATTATCTATCTTGTTGCCTAGTCACTTTTCCCCTACCCACATGTACATATCTACCTAAATTTCCTCGTACCCCTGCACATCGACTAGGTACTGGTACCCCGTGTATATAGCAAGGTTTCCGTTACTCATTGTGTATTTATTCCTTATCTTTCTATTACTTTCCTATTTTTCTCTCTGTATTGTTGGGAAGGGCCCATAAGTAAGCATTTCACCTGTTGTTTACAAAACGTGACAAATAAAATGTTATTTGATTCAGAATATCCAAGAAATTGCGAGATACAGCATTTCATTGCGAGATACAGCTTTCCCACTGGGCACAGACATCAATTTAACATCTATTCCACATTGGTTCAACGTAATTTAATTGAAATGATGTCGAAACAACATTGATTCAACCAGTGTGTGCCCAGTGGGTTTGATTGCCAATAGATAGGCCTAGTGCACGGTTCCGACTGTATGCCTAGTGGCCGACCTGCCTATACTGTGCCCCTCCCCTTTTTCTCAGTCCCTCGCTAGCTTGAAGGTTGAGAGCTTCAAGTTCCTTGGTGTCCACATCACCAACGAACTATCATGGTCCAAACACACCAAGACAGTCGTGAAGAGGGCATGACAAAGCCTATGCCCCCTCAGGAGACTGAAAATATTTGGCATGTGTCCTCAGATCCTCAAAAAGTTCTACAGCTGCACCATCGAGAGCATCCTGACTGGTTGCATCACCGCCTGGTATGGCAACTACTCGGCCTCCGACCGCAAGGCACTACAGAGGGTAGTGCGTACGGCCCAGTACATCACTGGGGCCAAGCTTCCTGCCATCCAGGACCTCTATACCAGGCGGTGTCAGAGGAAGGCCCTCAAAATTGTCAAAGACTCCAGCCACCCTAGTCATAGACTGTTCTCTCTGCTACCGCACGGCAAGCGGTACCGGAGCGCCAAGTCTAGGTCCAAAAGGCTTCTCAACAGCTTCTACCCCCAAGCCATAAGACTCCTGAACAGCTAATCATGGCTACCCGGACTACTTGCACTGCCCCCCACCCCCACCCCATCTTTTTACGCTGCTGCTACTCTGTTAATTATTTATGCATAGTCACTTTAACTCTACCCACATGTACATATTACCTCAACTAGCCAGTGCCCCCGCACATTGACTCTGCACCGGTACCCCCCTGTATATAGCCTCCCTACTGTACACTTTTTTGTTGTTGTTGTTTTATTTTACTTTTTTATAAAAAAATAAATGCATTGTTGGTTAAGGGCTGTAAGTAAGCATTTCACGGTAATGTATACACCTGTTGTATTCGGCGCATGTGGCAAATAACATTTGATTTGATTTGATATTACAGATGCAAATGTTTGTGTTCTCGGAAGTACGGCAACTAATCAGTCTCCTCAGTTCCAAAACTACAGAATCTTAGGAGTTGACACGCAAGGAGTCGAGGAATCAATTATTTTGGAGTCGACTCTCCACCACTACGTCATCGTCGTTAACAGTTGGAAAAATGGCAGAGAAAGGCCAGCGACAGCAGCGAAGTCCTGTATGGCAATACTTTGACAAGTTAAATGACAAGCAAATGCAAACTTTGTGAGGTGGAATTGAGGTACAGTAATACAGGTGCAATGCTTAACCAGGGTTGCACCGTGAGACCCAAACCGTTGCTGGCAGCAGCGCAGCTGCATTGTTAATTCAGGTGGAATTTTATTCATTTTTTTGTATCTTTTTAACGGAAAACAGAAGAAAAAATGGCAGTTTAAATGTTAAGAAATGTTTTCCATTTGTCACATCCCTACTATCAGCCTCTTCGCCCATCTGCCTCGACTCAGGCAGGCAAGCCTTTTTGTAAACATTGTTCAATTACTTTAACAATGCTGTGGCTTTGGGGAGAAAACTCAAAACAGACACAGGTCCAACCTAAAATAGCATCGGTATGGAAATCTGCAGGATGGGGATGGTCTCCCCGTCATAATGCCCAATATCTTTGGACTCTGCTCCACTTGTCCTAATGCGGGCTGGAGCCCCTCCACCCACTCAACCGGGTTTCCCTGACGTAGACAGGCTCTACAATGTCACAACGAGTCACAACGCGGTGGAGTGGTGGTGAGACACTCTGTTGACACAGACGACCCAATGGTTTTTATTCAATGAATGGCACCTAAGAATAGCGTTGCTGAAAACTGAGGGGGAGGCAAGAACGCAGTGACATTTATTAGTGACTCCTCCATAAAGAATACTGGGATTTTGTTCTGAGAGAAGAAACTATTAATGTTGTACTGGTTGCATAATACCCCTTTCCCCTGGTTGATGCTATAATCTGGAGACCCATTCTACAGGAAGTGTATAGGTTATGGTCATGGTTATAGTATCTACACAGAACCAAAATAAAATATCATATACATTTTCCATAAGCACAAAAAGCTTATTTCTCTCAAATGTTGTGCAGAATTTTGTTTACATCCATGTTAGTGAGCATTTCTCCTTTGCCAATATAATCCATCCACTTGACAGGTGTGGCATATCAATAAGCTGATTAAACAGAGCTGTTGCCAGAGAATTTAATGTTAAATAAGCCACCTCCGTCATTTTAGAGAATTTTGCAGTACGTCCAACCAGCCTCACAACCGCAGACCACGTGTATGGCGTCGTGTGGGCAAGCGGTTTGCTGATGTCAACATTGTGAACAGAGTGCCCCATGGTGGCGGTGGGGTTATGGTATGAGCAGGCATAAGCTACAGACAACAAACACAATTGCATTTTTTATCGATGGCAATTTGAATGCACAGAGATGCCGTGACGAGATCCTGAGGCCCATTGTCGTGCCATTCATCTGCCGCCATCACCTCATGTTTCAGCATGATAATGCATGGCCCCATGTAGCAAGGATCTGTACACAATTCCTGGAAGCTGAAAATGTCCCAGTTCTTCCATGGCCTGCATACTCACTAGACATGTCACCCATTGAGCATGTTTGGGACGCTCTGGATCGACGTGTTCCATTTCCCGCTAATATCTGATAAACTCTATGCGAAGGAGATGTCGCGCTGCATGAGGCAAATGGTGGTCACATCAGATACTGATTGGTTTTCTGATCCACGCCCCTACCTCTTTTTTTAAGGTACAGTATCTGTGACCAACAGATGCATATCTGTATTGCCAGTCATGTGAAATCCATAGATTAGGGCCTAATTAATTGATTTCTATTGACTGATTTCCTTATATGAACAGTAATTCAGTAAAATCTTTGAAATTGTTGCATGTTGCATTTATATTTTTGTTCAGTATATATGGTTATATACAGTGGAGGCTGCTGAAGGGAGGACGGCTCATAATAATGGTTGGAACGGAGCAAATGGAATGGCATCAAACACATGTTTTCCATGTATTTGATACCATTCCACTTATTCCCCTCCAGCCATTACCACGAGCCCATCCTCCCCAATTAAGGTGCCACCAACCTCCTGGGTTTATATAGTATCACACACCCACACACACAGGTAAGTGCAGTCTCTTTGAATAGGCAAGGCTCTATTGCAGGTGCCAGGACAGCAGGGTGGTAAATACTTTTGGAGAATGACACTCACAGTGGCATGTGAGACAGGTCTAGAGTCTGGAGCCTGAGACGGACAGAGGCCTCACAAACGCACACACACAAACGCACACACACACACACACACACACACACACACACACACACACACACACACACACACTCCCCCCTGTCTCATCTTCAGGGACCAGCCGACTGCACGCAGAGGGAGGGAAAGGGAGGGACGGAGTCCAAACTCAACGAAAGAGGGAGGCAGAGAGTGGCAGCAGGGAGGAAAGGAAGGGAGGGAGAGATGGAGGAAGGGCGAGCAAGCAGCGGAAGACAGAACCCTGTTATAATAGCTTGCGTCGGCTGACACATCTGAATTTATTTTACAGCCTGCAGCTGGAGTCAAGCCACACATCTTAACACCGCTTATAAAAAAACGACAAGAAAAATAAAACATATTTTGGTTTCTTAATCGGTTTCAGCAGCCGAAAGCCAACCCCTCCCCTGGTTGATGCTGCTGGTCGGATGCTATATATATCCCCCTAGCCTAGCGCTCCAGCCCCAACGTAAGAGCCCAAAATTACACCATTATTTAGACTCTTTTCCCTCTGGAGGAGAGGAGGAGGAGAAGTGGAGAGGAGGAGGAGAGGAGGAGGAGGAGGAGGAGGAGGAGAAGCGGAGAGGAGGAGGAGAGGAGGAGGAGGAGGAGGAGGAGGAGGAGAAGCGGAGAGGAGGAGGAGAGGAGGAGAAGGAGAAGCGGAGAGGAGGAGGAGAGGAGGAGGAGGAGAAGCGGAGAGGAGGAGGAGAGGAGGAGGAGGAGAAGCGAGGAGGAGGAGAAGTGGAGAGGAGGAGGAGGAGAAGCTGAGAGGAGGAGGAGAGGAGGAGAGGAGGAGGAGAGGAGGAGGAGGAGAAGCGGAGAGGAGGAGGAGAGGCCAGAGGTTAACTACCACTAGCAGGGCCACCCTCTCCTCCGCCTCCTCCCTCCCTCCTCTCCTCCTCATCTCTCGCTTGGCCTCCGCCTCCGACTGCTAGAACCCCATAGCTACTATACGCCGTAACCGCAAGTGGCCCCAGTCCAGCGACAGCCTACCATTGGCTCGTCCCGACCTTCAGTCTCTCCCCATTGATGTAAACAGCTGGTTGGTGCTGTTTTCTGTCTGGTGTTGTGTTCTCTTTTCTGGACCAGACGGTCATTATAGAGGTGTATTGTATGTTTGTGTACAGACATACACCTTGGGCAGTGGGGCTCAGTGGTTGGTTTACACAGTCTGGCATATATCATGAAGATTGTGTAAGTGTGTGGTGTGTGTGTGTCAAATTTGATTTGATTTGTGTGCACACTCGGTTCGCAGGATTGCAACACCTCCAACACCTGACCTCCTCCACTTTCCCGTCTCTCTCCAGCTGCAACGTCTTGCTATAAAGCCAAGTCTACAGACCATAGAGTTTATTTTGGACACAACGGTAGCATTAAGCATTCCTCTGGACTCCAATATGATTGGCCGAGAATGAGAGTTAACGTTGTTAACGTTGACCAATTAACTTTTATAGAGGGCAGTTACAGACAGACAACAGACCAATTTCACACTGCTTGCCCATGAGACACAAGCGGTATGTGTGAACTTGGAAAGCGAAGTGGCAGTCAGCTACATACACTACATATTGGGCCCCTTAAAGTTGCACAAATCCCCCAGAAAATATATTCCCCGATTTGTCCAATGTACCAGACGTTCTTTTGCTACTGTTAAATTACCAGAACATACTCCTCTGTCTGGTCTGGAGTTGATTAGTTGACAAGTTTAGCCACCATTTTTCTTTTATTCCCTCGGATGAGTGTGTTTTTAATCACAGATGGGGCCAAACACAGGTTGAGGCCTAACTTCTCCATAAGTATCACTTCTGAGCAATTGCCAGTGTGGAGAACAGGGAAATAAACATCAGACAGACCGGTGTTATGGTCTCTCTCCAGGCCCCCCTAGTTGTGGTGGTGTGTGCCTTGTTATTGCCATTGGTTGACTCGGGCCATTTCTTTCCCAGTAAGAACACTCCACTTAGAACTCTGAGTTCTGGAACTCTGAGACATAACTGAGACAGGTCGTTTTTAGTTCTTGTTTGGTACTGGTCTGTCTGGTGGGTTCAACGGCTGGTAGGGTTTAGGGTTGAACTTTAGGGTTGAGCATATATTTGTCTCTCTTTGCTTGATGGTCCTGTCAGAGATAATGGTATGTTGGCCCTAGTCACACTGATTAAACTACACTATACCCAGATAGCACATAAAACCTTCTGACAACCATATGTTTCTTACAGCTTGGTGAGAGCGTGGATGTCCTATAATTATTTCATTATCTCAAATTGCTCCGAGAACGTTAAGAAAACTTTCCATAAAAACCACAAGAAAACGTAATAACGTTCTAAGAACGTTCCAAGAATGTTATTTAAAAACATATACATTCCGTTCTCAGCATCACCAAAACTCTCTCTATCCTCTCTCTTGTTAAGTGTGTTCAGGTGTGTTGGCCGCGCCCACTAATTGGCCACACCTGATCTTAATGAGAGCTTGTTTCCTTTGAAATGGGGTCTGTTTGAATAGACTAAAATGAACAGCTTTGTATGTATAAAAAAACATGGCATGCTAGCTCCATTCTGGTTGGCATAGTGGACTAATTCCATTGATGGAGAACAGAAGATTATAGGTTCAAATCTCACTGATGCTGTGTCACACTCTTGGCATTTTCTCAACCAGCTTCATGAGGTAGTCACCTGGAATGCATTTCAATTAACAGGTGTGCCTTGTTAATTTGTGGAATTTCTTTCCTTCTTAATGCGTTTGAGCCAATCAGTTGTGTTGTGACAAGGTAGGGGGATATACAGAAGATAGCCCTATTTGGTAAAAGACCAAGTCCATATTATGGCAAGAACAGCTCAAATAAGCAAAGAGAAACGACAGTCCATCATTACTTTAAGAAATGAAGGTCAGTCAATACGGAAACTTTCAAGAACTTTGAACGTTTCTTCAAGTGCAGTCTCAAAAACCATCAAGCGCTATGATGAAACTGGCTCTCATGAGGACCACCACAGGAAAGGAAGACCCAGAGTTACCTCTGCTGCAGACGATAAGTTCATTAGAGTTACCAGCCTCAGAAATCGGCAATTAACTGCACCTCAGATTGCAGCCCAAATAAATGCTTCACAGAGTTCAAGTAACAGACACATCTCAACATCAACTGTTCAGAGGAGACTGTGTGAATCAGGCCCTATCGAATTGCTGCAAAGAAACCACTACTAAAGGACACCAATATGAAGAATAGACCTGCTTGGGCCAAGAAACATGAGCAATGGACATTAGACCGGTGGAAATCTGTCCTTTAGTCTGATGAGTCCAAATTTGAGATTTTTGGTTCCAACCGCCGTGTCTTTGTGAGACGCACAGTAAGTGAACGGATGATCTCCGCATGGGTGGTTCCCACCGTGAAGCATGACGGAGGAGGTGTGATGGAGTGGGGGTGCTTTGCTGGTGACACTGTCAGTGATTTAATTAGAATTCAAGGCACACTTAACCAGCATGGCTACCACAGCATTCTGCAACAATACGCCATCACATCTGGTTTGCGCTTAGTGGGACTAACATTTGTTTTGGAGTGCTGCATCAGATGACCTGGCCTCCACAATCACCCGACCTCAACCCAATTGAGATGGTTTGGGATGAGTTGGACTGCAGAGTGAAGGAAAAGCAGCCAACAAGTGCTCAGCATATGTGGGAACTCCTTCAAGACTGTTGGAAAAGCATTCCAGGTGAAGCTGGTTGAGAGAATGCCAAGAGTGTGCAAAGCTGTCATCAAGGCAAAGGGTGGCTACTGAAGAATCTAAAATCTAAAATATATTTTGATTTGTTTAACACTTTTTTGGTTACTACATGATTCCATATGTGTTATTTCATAGTTTTGATGTCTTCACTATTATTCTACAATGTAGAAAATAGTACAAATAAAGAAAAACCCTTGAATGAGTAGGTGTGTCCAAACTTTTGACTTGTACTGTATATGGTAATATTACCACATTGTCCTGTCTATATATACAATATCCTCATTCCATGGAGTCATTTGGATGCCACTAACTACTTTGTCATGTTTTAGAGAATTGTAGTGCTACATCTTACTACTGTACCTGTATGTGACAACAGAAAGCATATAGCATATGTGACCATAGACTACGTTACCCACACACACCAAAACAGGGATGACCCAGTAATTAGGAAGATGGCCTTTCATGATAAAAGCTCAAACTTCTCAGCATTTACCGTAGTGGTACTGGTGGCCAGGGAGATATCACTCTCCTCTAAACCCCTCCCCCTGTCACTATCATGCTGTTGCCTTATCAGTGATGTCACAGAGCAACCCAGAGTGGAACGAGTCACATATGAGAGGAGGGATCTCAAGCACAACAACTATGACACATCTTTGACCTTGGTTAAGGAAGACACTGAAAAGGGGGCCAATGAAGAATATGAGCATTATGTCAGTTTCACTCAATACATTTAGTATATTTCTTTTTTATTCTATAGGCCAGAACACGTCTTAACACCTAAAGTTGCATTTAATAGAATATATCTAATTCAATATTGAATTGAATTAGATATTCAATTGGATTCTACACAGACTCCAAGGGAGAGACTACTGGGTTATGTTACCCCCAAGTTTCACACCATGGACAGACAAGTGATCTTGAGAAGAACTGATATGTTTATGACGATGATTCACTTTGAAGAAAAATAGAGTCGTATTTGCTTTCACGCTCTTTGCACGTGGCTAGACACAGCAGAGGGCATGGTGGGTTGCTTCTACCATACCATCCCTCCCTCCATCCCTCCGTTCTTTCCATGTTTCTCTGCTGTGGTGTCGGTATTACCACCAGACACTGTCATACTTTCCCCGTGCACCAGATGAACTTTCCCTTGGGTCTTGACCAGGGTGATGGTCATCAGTTAGTGGGTCTGATGTTAGACTACTGTACCTATTAGCAGACTACAAAGACCCTTAAAGAGCGAGAGACACAGACAGTGTTTTTATTGGGTTTTAGTAGAATATTCCATGAGGTTCCGATGGGGATGGATGTCTGTTGGGGTCAGAGTTTGTGGTGAGTTTCTTGAAGGCTTGGCTGAGGTTCGGAGGAAAGTGAAGTGCTGCAGGGTTACTCATCCTCACATCTGGCACTCTCCTCACACAACAACTGTCCCACACACTGCCCACACACATACGCATGCACACACACATGCACGCACGCACACACACACACAGACGCACATGCACGCGCACACACACACACAGACGCATGCATGAACAAGCACACGTGCACATACACTCACACACTCCCCCAAGTTCCCCATACACACTCTCCAACTCCTCACACACACTCTCCATAATCTCCTCTCAGAATTCACAATCCACACCCCAAAAAGAAATCAGTGAGTTGCTGCATTCCACACTACATCATGGACTGCTATATAACTCAGAAATGACACTCTCTCTCTCTGTGTGTCAACTCCATGGTGCTGGCTGGGCCACTGAGAACCTAGTGTTGCCTGTGTGTGTGGTCAGCTAGAGGGGCATAGCACGGCTATGAACTACACTCAAATAAATAATCACTGTGTGTTTGTGTGTGTGTGTGTGTGTGTATATATATATATATGCGTGTGTGTATATATATATGTGTGTGTGTGTGTATATATATGTGTGTGTGTATATATATATGTGTGTGTGTGTTTATATGTGTGTGTGTGTGTGTCTCATACTTTGTACATAGGTGTCCGCTCTTGCTCAGTGTTCCTCACCTCCATGCTGGTAGGAAATGCATAGCATTCCCATGGACCTTTGTTTACATAGATGTCACACAGCTGGACATACATATCTAGGTTATTAGGACAAGCAAGGGGCCAGGATAAGGAATGAACTTTGAACTCTGCAAATCGCACCTATTTAACTGTGTCAATGCAAAAACAAACTCCTCGTGGTCACAGAGGGAGAGAAAGCTGCTACTTTACTACAGGGAGAGGACGGGTGTCGAGGGGAGAAAGCGAGAAGGGAGAGAGGGAGGAGAGGAGTGTTTCTGGGTGTGGAACAGACTGCCATCCTATCGAGGGGGGAGTAGCAAGTTGTGGTGTTTTGATCAAGATCCAGCAGACGCTGGAGAAAAGGAGGAGAGAGAGAGAGAGAGAGAGAGAGAGAGAGAGAGAGAGAGAGAGAGAGAGAGAGAGAGAGAGAGAGAAAGCGAGAGAGAGAGCGAGAGAGAGAGAGAAATATTTCCACCCACCTAACAGGGAGACACACTCATAAACAGCAGAGACACAGAGAGGGACTCAGAACTGCTGGAGGAGCACAGAGAGAGCACAAGGTGTCAGAGAGAGCGAGGAGAGGAACACTTGACTTGAACACTAGAACACTTGAGTGGCTTCACTAACAGAAGAAGCCTTCTACAAAGACAGACACAGTGTACCTTAATACAGAGATACACACAGTGTACTTTAACACAGAGACACACACAAAGTGCCTTCACTAGAGAGAACTCTTACACAGACACACTTGCAGAGTGCCTTCACTGAGGAGAAGTCTCACACTGGCTCACACTGAGTGACTAGCCTACACCTGCCTAGCCTGAGAGCAGCGATATTTTACCTCAGAAAGAGGAGTCTTACACAGAGACACTCTCTCTCACTCATACAGTACCTGTGCCCATCCTGAGAAGGGATATTGTACTCCAGAGAGAAGTGAGGAGGAGGAAAAGGGGAGTGGATGGATGCCTTTTGTGAACTCAGCGGCCTGGATCCTCTATGGGTGAGTGCATGATGGACCTCATGTTCAAAAGTAACTACAGACTCAACCCTTGTTTGAGAAAGTACCGGCAGTCAACTATTTAGAATACAGTGCCTTCAGAAAGTATTCACACCCCTTGAGTTTTTCACAATGTTGTTGTGTTACAAAGTGGGATTAAAAGGGATTTAATTGTCATTTTTGGTCATCAATCTACACAAAATACTCTGTAATGTCAAAGTGGAAGAAAAATTGTAACATTGATAAAAAATGTATGACAAATAAAACACTAATGTTTAGATAAGTATTCACCCCACTGAGACAATACATGTTAGAAACGATTACAGCTGTGTCTTTTTGCACAAGTCTTCAAGCTCTGTCAAGTTGGTTGTTGATCATTGCTAAAAAGCCATTTTCAAGTCTTGCCATAGATTTTCAAGCCAATTTAAGTCAAAACTGTAACTAGGCCACTCAGGAACATTCAATGTCGTCTTGGTAAGCAACTCCAGTGTAGATTTGGCCTTGTGTTTTAGGTTATTGTCCTGCTGAAAGGTGAATTCGTCTCCCAGTGTCTGTTGGAAAGCAGACTGAACCAGGTTTTCCTCTAGGATTTTGCCTGTGCTTAGCTGTATTCCGTTTCTTTTTATCCTAAAAAAACTCCCTAGTCCTTGCCGATGACAAGCATACCCATAACATGATGCAGCCACCGCCATGCTTGAAAATATGAAGAAAGGTACTCAATGATGTGTTGTGCTGGCTTCCTTCTTTTCACTCTGTCATTTAGGTTAGTATTGTGGAGTAGCTACAATGTTGTTGTTCCATCCTCATTTTCCTCATATCACAACCATTAAACTCTGTAACTATTTTTAAATCACTGTTGGCCTCATGGTGAAATACCTGAGCAATCCCTAACTGGGTATATTGATCCACCATAAAAAACCTAATTAATAACTTCACCATGCTCAAAGGGATATTCAGCATCTGCCAATAGGTGCCCTTTGCGAAGCATTGAAAAACCTGTACTCCAGCACTTTGGATTTGATACAATGACATTTTTTTTTACATTTTACATAATGACCATGGAGGTTAAAGTGTAGAATGTCAGCTTTAATTGGAGGGTGAACCGTTTAGAAATTACAGCACTTTCTGGACATAGTCTATTAAAGTAGTCAACAGTTAAGTATTTGGTCCCATATTCCTAGCACACAATGACTACATCAAAAATGCTAACCTTCCCTGTTATTGGTAACGTTGAGAGGTTAGCATTAGAGGTCTTCACGGGTCCAAAACGTTGGACCCGTTCCGAAATGGTCCCAAATGGACCCGTTCCCACCCGGACCCGATATGCATAAATAAAAATATATCATATAGAGATCCGTTCCGAACTGACCTGAGGACAACTAGACCCGTTCCGTATAGACCTGGTAGAATCCTGAACCGGTCCGATCCGAGTGATGGAAGCAGCAGAAAGTCCTTTGTTAAGCTACTTTATTAATCGAAGCTGATAAAGCGCGAGAGGAGGGAGAGAGTGGTGCAGCTCTACCAGACTTACTGTGAGCGAGTGACACAGGGAGCAGGGAGTGAGAGACGAGAGTCAGCAACCAACCAACAAGCCGACTCGCACTATAGTAGAATAATAGCTGCCATAGCTATGTCAGTTATCATCAAACATGATTATGTAGTATCTGTCTTGACTGCATCAAACTGGGAGAAGCCAGTTAAGATAGCTAACGTTAGCTAGCTAGGCTAATTGAGGCTGCAGTGCATGCGCTTTCTCATCTTACAGTTACAAATAACAACAACTCCATTCAGAATAAGTAGCAGCCTACCTGTTGGCTCTTGGTCGTTGTAGCCTATCCTTCTCCTTTAACTTGTAATTCTTCCATTGATTTGATATTGCCTAACTTTTGCCACACACAGAGGCTCTATGACTGTAGCCTATTGCTGCTTTGTTGACTTATGAGTGGCCAACAACAACAACAACAAGCTACACGCTCCACTCTCGTGAAAAGCAAGAGCAGCAGCATAAATTAGAACATTTCTCTCTCTCTCTCTCTCTACTGCAGCAGTCGCGTTCGGATCTGTACGGGCGCTTCCAGACAAGTCAGTTAAAATTACACATACACGAGACCCGTGACAATCATATCAGATCCGACCCAGACCTGTGACATTATTTAGAATTCTGGATCCGGACCCGCTTGGGTCCCGGATCGGGTCTCAGGTATTCGGGTACAGGTGGATCAGTGAAGACCTCTAGTTAGCATGTCTTGGGGTATGATCTAAAGCTTCAAGTTCCTCGGCGTGCACATCACTGACAACCTGAAAAGGTATATCCACACAGACAGTGTGGTGAAGAAGGCACAACAACCTCAGGAGGCTGAAGAAATTCTACAGATGTACTATTGAGAGCATCCTGTCGGGCTGTTTCACAGCCTGGTACGGCAATTGCACCGTCCGCAACCGCAGGGCTCTCCAGAGGGTGGTGTGGTCAGCCCAACGCATCACTGGGGGCACACTGCCTGCCCTCGAGGACATCTACAGCACCCGGTGTCACAGGAAGGCCAAGAAGATCATCAAGGACCTCAGCCAACTGAACCACGGCCTGTTCACCCCGCTACCATCTAGAAGGCGGAGACAGTACAGGTGCATCAACGCTGAGACTGAAAAACAGCTTCTTTCTCCAGGCCATCAGACTGTTAAATAGTCACAACTAGCTGGCCTCCGCCCAGTACCATGTCCTGAACTTAATCACTCTTACTAGCCGGCTACCACCCGGTACTCTACCCTGCACCTTAAAAAGACTGTTACACTATGTACATAGTCATTGAATACAGTATGTATACACTGTATTCTAGTCAAGGCTCATCCTATATAACTACTGCTGTACACACTTTTTCTGTTCATATAATAATATAATAATATTCCATTTAGCAGACCATATGGTCTACTCTATACACACCATCATATACATAGTATATTTCGGACTATGTCATTGTTCGTTTTGATATTTCTTAATTCCTTTCTTCTTATTTTTTGGATATGTCTGTATTGTTTTGTGTTGTTAGGTATTGCTGTACTGTTGGAGCTAGAAACTAATGCATTTCGCTGCACCTGCGATAACATCTGCAAAATATGTGTAAGCGACCAATAAAATTTGATTTGATTAGTTTTGGACCTCACTGTAACTGTTCTCGATATGGTCTGAAACCCAAAATACTCTGAAAGGATGACTGCTTCTACCAATTACTCTCAGGTAGTAGGCTATAATTGGTACTGTAATATACGCTACATGACCGAAAGTATGTGGACACCTGCTCGTCGAACATCTCATTCCAAAATCATGGGCATTAATATGGAATTGGTCCCCACTTTGCTGCTATAACAGCCTCCACTCTTCTGGGAAGGCTTTCCACTAGATGTTGGAACATTGCTGCGGGGACTTGCTTCCATTCAGCCACAAGAGCAATAGTGAGGTCAGGCACTGATGTTGGGTGATTAGGCCTGGCTCGCAGACGGTGTTCCAATTCATCCCAAAGGTGTTCAGTAGGGTTGAGGTCAGAGCTCTGTGCAGGCCAGTCAAGTTTTTCCACACCGATCTCGACAAACCATTTCTGTATGGACCTCGCTTTGTGCACAGGGGCATTGTCATGCTGAAACCGGAAAGGGCCTTCCCCAAACTGTTGCCACAAAGTTGGAAGCACAGAATTGTCTAGAATCTCTTTGTATGCTGTAGCGTTAAGATTCCCCTTCACTGGAACTAAGGGGCCTAGCCCGAACCATGAAAAACAGCCCCAGACCATTATTCCTCCTCCACCAAACTTTACAGTTGGCACTATGCATTGGGGCAGGTAGCATTCTCCTGGCATCCGCCAAACCCAGATTCATCCGTCGGACTGCCAGAGGGTGAAGCGTGATTCATCACTCCAGAGAACGCATTTCCACTGCTCCAGAGTCCAATGGCAGCGAGTTTTACACCACTCCAGCCAAGCTTGGCATTGCGCATGGTGATCTTAGGCTTGTGTGCGGCTGTTCGGCCATGGAAACCCATTTCATGAAGCTCCCGATGAACAGTTATTGTGCTGACGTTGCTTCCAGAGGCAGTTTGGAACTCGGTAGTGAGTGTTGCAACCGAGGACAGACAATTGTTACGCGCTACACACTTCAGTACTCAGCGGTCCCGTTCTGTGAGCTTGTGAGGCCTACCACTTCGCGGCTGAGCCGTTGTTGCTCCTAGACGTTTCCACTTCACAATAACAGTACTTACAGTTGACCGGGGCAGCTCTAGCAGGGCAGAAATTTGCGAACTGACTTGTTGGAAAGGTGGCATCCTATGACGGTGCCACGTTGCCAATGTTTGTCTATGGAGATTGCATGGCTGTGTGCTTGATTTTATACACCTGTCAGCAACGGGTGTGGCTGAAATAGCCAAATCCACTAATTTGAAGGGGCGTCCACATACATTTGTATATATAGTGTATCATGCAATTATTGTGGCAGGACGATGTATTGTTCTACAGGGCTAAATGCATCTTGGCAGAGTAATGTGTACTGTGCAGGATTGTCTTTTTGACTAACATTCTGCCAACTTACTATAAGGTGCTTATTGGTGGTTGACTTTATTGTCCTGAAAGAGTTCAGTTCACACTGACCCAGCACACACTGACACGTCCAAACGTACAGGGCGTAGAGTAAGTTCAGAGTTCCGGCATATGTTTCCGAAAGGTTACGTTCAAAGTTAGGTTACTGAAGCCTTTCCAGGTAGACTTCTCTGCGGTACAAGGAAGGTACAGTTGCACAGTGTCTGCACTGACCTTTCTCGAATGACATTAGAGCCGTAGGTACCTATGTATGTGCACTTTGGGCACATAGGTACACAGGAATAACCCTTGAAAGACCTTAGGCTAGGAGGTTCCAATGTCCATACTAGCATACCACTTAATGAAACAATATTGGACATGCATTCTAATCTAAGTAGAGTGCTGGCTCTAATCTAAGTAGAGTGCTGGCATGGATATTGAAACAGCACTGAGTACAATAATTAGAGTCGCAAACGTGTAAGGATCCTATGTGATGCTATGCATGTGAATCAGTCAGTATGTGGACAGCTGCCGGTAATCCCTAATAGTACTGAATAGGAGCAAAGCTCCACATTCTGCACCTTGATTCGGAAAATTGGAGAATGGCCCTGATCCAGGTAGAAATCCATTAGTCAATCCCCCTGTCCTCCCTCTCTCTCTTCCCCCCCCCTTCTCTATCACTCAGACCTGCTATTCACATGCCAGTCTTATTCAGATACACGTGAACTATCGTTGATGTAAGTGTACTTTTATTCGAAAATTGGAGAATGGCATTGATCCAGGAAGAAAGGCATCAGTCAATCACCTGTCATCACTCACTCTCTTTCTCGGTGCCTCTCTTGCTCTCTCCTCTCATCAGTCTTATTCAGGAATACACTAGTTGAGATTTCATCCATAGAACAGTCTGCTACTTCTAGAACAATCTGCTACCAAGTAACATGCCATAACCGTTATATTGCCAGCAAAGCCAAAAGAACATGACCATTATCAGTCTACGTACCTTCAGATTTCACCAATCTGATACTAAACTCAGCAAAAAAAGAAACGTCCCTTTTTCAGGACCCTGTCTTTCAAAGATCATTCGTAAAAATCTAAATAACTTCACAGATATTCATTGGAAAGGGTTTAAACACTGTTTCCCATGCTTGTTCAATGAACCATAAACAATGAATGAACATGCACCTGTGGAACAGTCATTAAGACACTAACAGCTTACAGACGGTAGGCAATTAAGGTCTAAAGAGGCCTTTCTACTGACTCTGAAAAACACCAAAAGAAAGATGTCCAGGGTCCTTGCTCATCTGCGTGAACGTGCCTTAGGCATGCTGCAAGGAGGCATGAGGACTGCAGATGTAGCCAGGGCAATAAATTGCAATGTCCGTACTGTGAGACGGCTAAGACAGTGCTACAGGGAGACAGGACGGACAGCTGATCGTCCTCGCAGTGGCAGACCACGTGTAACAACACCTGCACAGGATCGGTACATCCGAACATCACACCTGCGGGACAGGTACAGGATGGCAACAACAACTGCCCGAGCTACACCAGGAATGCACAATCCCTCCATCAGTGCTCAGACTGTCCGCAATAGGCTGAGAGAGGCTGGACTGAGGGCTTGTAGGCCTGTTGTAAGGCAGGTCCTCACCAGACATCACCGGCAACAACGTCGCCTATGGGCACAAACCCACCGTCGCTGGACCAGACAGGACTGGCAAAAAGTGCTCTTCACTGATGAGTCGCCGTTTTGTCTCACATGGGGTGATGGTCGGATTCGCGTTTATCGTCGAAGGAATGAGCGTTACATCGAGGCCTGTACTCTGGAGTGGGATCGATTTAGTGGTGGAGGGTCCGTCATGGTCTGGGGCGGTGTGTCACAGCATCATCGGACTGAGCTTGTTGTCATTGCAGGCAATCTCAACGCTGTGCGTTACAGGGAAGACATCCTCCTCCCTCATGTGGTACCCTTCCTGCAGGCTCATCCTGGCATGACCTTCTAGCATGACAATGCCACCAGCCATACTGCTCGTTCTGTGCGTGATTTCCTGCAAGACAGGAATGTCAGTGTTCTGCCATGGCCAGCGAAGAGCCCAGATCTCAATCCCATTGAGCACGTCTGGGACATGTTGGATCGGAGGGTGAGGGCTAGGGCCATTCCCCAGAAATGTCCTGGAACTTGCAGGTGCCTTGGTGGAAGAGTGGGGTAACATCTCACAGCAAGAACTGGCAAATCTGGTGCAGGTCATGAGGAGGAGATGCACTGCAGTACTTAATGCAGCTGGTGTCCACACCAGATACTGACTGTTACTTTTGATTTTGACCCCCCCTTTGTTCAGGGACACATTATTCAATTTATGTTAGTCACATGTCTGTGGAACTTGTTCAGTTTATGTCTCAGTTGTTGAATCTTGTTTATACAAATATTTACACATGTTAAGTTTGCTGAAAATAAGTGCAGTAAATGTTTATTTTTTTACTGAGTTTCTATACAACGGTGGCCTACCTAGTCTCGTGCCAGCAGCATCTTTAACAAAGATTCCAACGTGGGACAAGATGTTCAGAACATAAAATAAAATGTTGTGAATGGGGAACTCTGGAACATCCAGATAAAAACATTTACAGAAGGTGACAGTTAGCACACATAATGGATATATAGCAATGTTATGGCAACGTATGTCCCTGGGCCCGGGGCCCTTACTCTTCAGAGTAGTGCGGTTACATCAAAAACATCATCTTACTTTGGTAACAGTTCTTTTCAAAGAGCTGAATGGTGAAAATATAATGATTTTATCCCCTATCAATCAAATGTTATTATCTTGCATTGTGGATAACGGCAATTTAACGTATAGAATCCTGCATTCAGCAAGAGAGGTGTGGTTCAGACAACACCTACCCTGCAAGCTGGAGGGATTGTATTGAAACCTTGCAATTCAACATGTTTTGAATCAAAACTACTCTGCAATTTGGGAGACGTGACAAAGGCAGTGATGAACAGTTCTCTAAATGACAATGTTTTTGCAGAATCTATCTTCACTCTGGACAGATCCAATTTAGCTAACACATACACTCCATATGCCAAATGGTTGAGATCTTTGGACAGATGTATGCTTGCGGTGACGTAAAGTATTATAGTAAAGAATTGAATGATATAAAAAAGGAATCAGAATGTATAATTTCTCTCAGATAACTGAACGGTGCACAACACAGTCCATGCAGGCTCTCTCTGCTCAGTTCACATCACTACGTTTGATAGGTAAAAATAGACCTTCCATTTCCATCCAAACCAAAATGCTGAGCAAGGTGACCCAAAAAAACCTTTGGAGTTTGTTTGACAACTTACGATTCTTATATAAAAGTTGTAAAAGCGTTTGTTCACAGGCCTAAATTGACAACAGAAGCCAAGGAGAGACTGTGAAAAAAATTCCCACTCATTGAGTCAATAGCCATCTAGCACTTCACTTCACTTCAGAAGAATATCTGTTACACAGAGAAAATATACAGTAGCTGGATGAATTTCCTCACGCATGATCTGGAGTATTTTATGTAGTAGGAGCAGAATTGCCCCTTGTGGGATAGATAAACGAAACTGAAATGAATAACACATTTGTTACAGTATAGTACCACATTTGGTGTTGTTGTTGCGTAATGACCCTACATGCATCTGTTATGAATTGTGGTTACTCTCCTTTATACCCTTGGGAGTCTGCCTTGCCCTGCTGCTACAAGCTATTGTGTGTGTGGATGATTCACAATGCTCCGAGTCTGCAGTGCCGCCGCTCAACAAGTCCAACCGACCGTAGTAGTTAAACCCACTTCCTCTCGCGACTCTGCAGGCCCCTCTAGCTCCTCCAAACTGCAGACTGCAGCCAGACACCCAGCCCCTCGTTAGTGGGCTTAGAGGTGATAAACAGGGAGAGGTGAGAGAACTACAGAGCACTTAGAGGCTAAGAGTATTTTGGTGCTTTTACAGTCAGACTTCTTTCCTTTTCAGTCCACCGTCGCCGGGGCTGCAGGCAGGCATGATGCAATCTCAAAATGTGGATTTGGCAACTTCGGCCAACAGTACACACAAACAGGATACATCCCACTGTCGTCTAAGTGGATTTGTATCGTCATCATGTACTGTAATATTTTGACTGACTTCGCCCTTCCAAAGGGGAAAGTTTTTTTAACGTGCTGGAGCCGTGGGTAAAAAAAATTCCAGGACTGACTCAGCTCTTTAGAAAAAAAGAAGAAAAACTCCCAAGCTCCAACCATTCAACCAACACACACAGATTATGTTGACTTGCTGTGGTTTCACTCTCCACTGCCTAGATCCACAGACTGGGACATTATACTGAAGCCAGCGTCCAGTTTCTCTGGACTGGACTCAGCCCTGCTTCAAGCAGTTTATGTAACAATCCTTGCCCTCAATAATGTGTCACTAGGCTAATACCCTGACAGAAGTAAACTGTTAGACTAATATATCAAATTGACGTTCATCAAGTTGACAATACAGTAGGCAAAGCTTGGAGGAAAATTGGTTGAGTTCTATTTATTTGAACACAGCCAATTTAGAGACTGAATGAGAAATTCTGTACCTAAAATGAACTCATGAGAACAATGGACAATCCTCCATTTCATAAATGTAAATCTGTATTGAGTCAAGAAAGAAATGACTTCTACTCAGTGCAGAGAAAGGTGCAGAAACCTCCTCCTCCTCTCTCTACCATCCTAATTTTACACTGCATATCATTAATGGGCCTATCTTTGTCTTTCCCAGGACTGGAATCGAACGTGGTACACGGACAAACCGGACCTGACAGAGTGCTTCCAGAACACGGTGCTGGTCTGGTTCCCGTGCATCTACCTCTGGCTGTTGGCGCCCTTCTATGCCCTCCATCTCTACTGCCATGACTGTGGATGCATCAGAATCTCTACTCTCTGCACCGCCAAGATGGTGAGCCAACCAATAGAATCCCAATATGGTCAACGGTCGGTCCAATAATCACAGAACATTGACTTGAATTGTCCATTCTAGTCATTCGATCTCTATGAGCCAAACCAGCCTGAGTTTATAAGCACATCCAGATGCAGGGTACAAAAAGTAAAGTCATGAAAGAAAAATAGATACCCAGTACCCACACACCGTTGGATGCTCCTGTAGTGTTATTCAGTGCAACGTTTCGACCTGAAAGTCCAACCAGCCTGCGCCAACCAGTCCTGAGCCTTAAGACCAGCCTTAAACCAAACTGCAAGAGTAGACATTAACATTATACAAGACCAGACGAGTGTTCGAGTGCAGCGACCATATCTGCCATAAAATAATATGAGTGTGAAGTACTGTGAAAATCAAGCACCATGTGGTGTGTTTAAATAGGGCCGGCCGGGGACAATTTCATGCCTCAGCGAGCAAGAGGAGGGGAAATCAGCCTTGAAGGTTTAGAGAGTTTAATCAAGAAAGCATGGAGAGTTTACAGGACGGACGTAAGAGTTTATAGGATGGCATACATGGCACTCCAAGAGGGTTACATGTACATTTAAATGTCTTGGTCCCTTCTCACTTTTCACTGCTATGTTCCATGTGGTTATACTTCAGTCTGTATAAAGTATATAAAATACTTACAATATGGAGACATGCGGCTTGACAATATGGATTGACAGTTCCAGAATCTCTTGAGAGTCTATGTCCAGATTGTCATTTAGGTGCTGAAGATCCATTTTTCTGGTTTCCCCAGTAACCAAAACGTTTAAATCGATCACAATGACAGTACTGTAGAACTCACTCTCCTTCTTACCTCCCTGTGTCTGTTCATCCTCCAGGTGCTGGGGTTCCTCCTGGCCTCCTTTGGCTTCGTGGAGTTCTTCTACATTCTTCTGGAGCGGAGTCATGAGATCCAAAACCACATGGTCTTCCTCCTCAGTCCCATCATACGCAGCTTGACTGTGGTAAGTACTGTAACTATCAGCCAATGTCTTTGTATCAGTTTCTGTCTTGTCTCACCCTCTTTCTTCACCATTGCTCTCTCTCTCTATCTACTGTTTACCTCTCAGTATCTGCTGTTGACTTCTCTTCCCTGACAGCAGATCCTGGGCAGGGTGCTCACCTTTATTTAAGCAGGTGAAATGCATTATTTATATTTTATATGCACCCCCAGGATCTGCTGTCAAGGAAGAGAAGTCAAGCGGCGATACTGAAACATTGTAGATGGAGAGAGCAATCGTGAACAAAGAGGCTTCCTTGACAGCAGATCCTGGGGGGTGGATGCGTATAGTAGCAGCTTGAGTCGTTTACTCCTGATTTACTCTGAGAGGGCAGGGACTAAGTAACACACTCCATGACCTCTGTCGATAAACACTTGCGTGACAGCTTTTACTAATGACTCATGATTACAAAGACATACTGTACTCTACTCTCAAATCATCCTCCCCACTGAGATTTACAGTACTGGGATCAGGATGAGAAGAATGTCGGTGGAGAGCAGTGCAGTGCACTATGGGTGGCCCAGCTAGATAGAATAAAGTCCTGTTTACTACTGTGAAGGGGAGTATATCCAGGGGTTGGGGATAGAGGAAGGGAGGAGCGGAGGAGGCCGGATGTAGGGCAGTGTGCCTCCTGTAGCTGACTCACAGAGCCATGACGCCCCCTACCCACAAACCCCCTCTCCCTACCCACAACTCCCCTCTCCCTCAGAGGCCGAACACAAGTGCTGCACAGACTCAGTCCCTCCAAATCAGACAGCCTGGCCCACCTGTGGTCACCTCAGACTCTTAGGTCAATATCAGCGACTGTTTGGGTGAAGAAATACTGAAAGCATCTCTTGTACCAGGTATACCAGGCATCCATTTTGAAAAGGTCACTTATTATCATATTATGGACCCGGATTTGAAATCCAAGACCTTGCTACAGTTAACCAGCCATGATATTTACCGTTGTTTGCTAAATAAATAAAAAGCCAAGTCCAATCATTTTCTGGACATAGAACCATAATGGCCGCCACCACCCCCTGGTTTCCCATACGTAAAGCTAATCAACACTGTGTCCGAAAGAAACTAAGTTGTTTTTCTTGACCCATATACAGTCAATGTACGGGAACTTTTTCACCAGACTCACCCCAGTTCGTGGTCATGGTCGCTCTCCCTTCCTACCATGAGAGCTGCTTGCAAGGCACGCCATCTGCTGTAATCAGCGACACCATGACGCAGAGTTCTTTTTCCGCCCCAATGCCCCAGACTTCCAGTATAATTACTAGGTAGGGCATTGAGTTAGGTTTTAGTAATGGACTTAGTTCCACCCACTGACTTCCATTCAAGGCATTGGGTTCCTCTCAGAAGGGAATGGCCATTTCTTGCTCGCAATGTGACTAGTTAGGCAACAGGCCAAGCAGCATAGAAACTGGAAAATGAACCTGACAGCCAGCATAGATATTTTTCCATACAGTGTTTCTACCTAGCCTGGTCCCAGATCTGTTTGTGCTGTCTTGCCACACTATGACCTTAGGAGTTGTCAAGGTAGCACAAACCAATCTGGGACCAGGCTAGTTTCTATGGTGTCGTTGATCTATCAAGAGTTTTATACTGGGAATTATGAGGCTGGTGGCTGTTTCTTTGCCTGCAATGTGGCTAGTCAGGCAATAGGCGTAGCAACTGAAAATGAACACAACAACCACCATATTTATCTCTACTATATACAGTGTTTCTATGGTGTTGTTGATCTATCAAACGTTATTATAATCACGGCTGGTTGCTTAAAAACAGGACAGTTCAGTGGTTTTGATGGCTCATCCATCCCGATCAGATGCAACCAGTATGGTATCTTTTATGCAACTCTAGAACCACACTCTCCTTTTAGTGATGAGCTGGCGAGGCAAGATGAAGTCTCAACTTGACCAAACTACAGACAGTCAAGAGATAATTACAGCCAAAACACAGTCCGTGGAAAGACAAGGGCTTTTTCGGACAGACAGTGGTGCCCCAAAACATGGAATCAGTCCTGTTTTATCTACTTATTTTACTAAACCTTTATTTAACCAGGCGAGTCAGTTAAGAATTGTATTTTATTTACAATGATGGCCTGTTTTCGAACAAAAATAGAACAGTTCAAAGACGTTTTTGAATGAGAGAAAATAAATATAGTGCAATTAAGGCAAAAAGCAATGCATAGATGGAGGGATGGAAGGAAGGAGAGGTGGAGGACATAGTATTATACATCTGTTGTTTTATTGAAGGAAGTCAGCAGGATAACAGCTGCGTCTGTGGTCAGGGAAATCCCAATCTAACCTCTTTCTCCAAAACCAACAAAAGCCAAATCCAATCCTTACAAATGTTTTCTATTTAGCCATTGGTTCTTCTCAGTGTTCTTCTCAGCCCCTGAGAGACTACTGGGAATGATAGTGAATGCTGATACAGAGGATTTATTGAGGGATTAATTTTCATCTTCAAAGTAATAGTAGTTCAGTTTCAAAGTAGACTTGCTTGCCAGTCCCCAGTCGGGGGTCTCTCCTTTCAAAGCACTCGCTTTACTTTTACTGTCCATTGTAATGCAAGTCATACGAAACTCACTCTCTCTCACTCTCCCACTCTCTCACTCTCCCACTCTCTCACTCTCCCTCTCTCCCACTCTCCCTCTCCCTCTCTCTCCCACTCTCCCTCTCTCCCACTCTCCCACTCTCTCACTCTCCCACTCTCCCTCTCTCCCACTCTCCCACTCTCCCACTCTCCCTCTCCCTCTCTCTCCCTCTCTCCCACTCTCCCTCTCCCTCTCTCCCACTCTCCCACTCTCCCACTCTCTCATTATCCCACTCTCCCACTCTCTCACACTCTCCCACTCTCTCATTCTCCCACTCTCTCACTCTCCCATTCTCTCACTCTCTCACTCTCCCACTCTCTCACTCTCTCCTCAGGTCCTGGCCATTTGCATCATCCATTTGGAGAGGATACGAGGCTGTCGTTCCTCCGTCTTCCTCTTCCTGTTCTGGGTCCTGGCGGTGGTGTGTTCCCTGGTGCCCCTAAGGGCAAAGATCCAGCTGGTTATGTACGAGGTACGGTAGTAGTAGTAGTAGTAGAAGATTACTTTACTGTCCATTGTCTATAGGAGAAATAGCATGTGTAATGACACAGGCACTAAGATACTCAATATCTGCATGACTGATGTTACAAGTAGTCAAAATTATTCTCACAAGCTATAACCGAATATGAATGTAGGTTAATAGAGACTATTGTCAAAATAGTCATGACACACAGTAATTTTGTAACATAGGAAACAATTTACTTGGATGGATATGCTACTTCTACATCCTGACTGTTATGTCTGCTTAGGTTTGTACTCAGTGACCCCGCAGAACCAGAGTTTGCCTGAAGGGTTGTCTAGGGTCTAGGGTTGTCTACCCATAGTCTAGATTTAGAGACTAGAGATCGCATAGCTTGATATAGAGATGCTGTTGTGTCTGCTATGCTTTATTCGTAACTCCACAAAATTAACCAAGGGTTTTCTAGTCTAGACTTTACATTACTTGGGTATAGACGCATTGCCTCCCCAAAATCGACAGAGGAAACCCTGCAGTTTTGGCAGGGTGGATGACAGACACCGCCAACTCCCTAAAGCCTGTGTAGATTGCTAGACTCCCCTCCTCTCATCCGGTGTCTCTTCCTTCCAGACACCGCAATCATTGTCCTCATATTTGTCCTAGCGGTAACAGCATTTGCATTTCTAGAAACATCCGTATCACATCCTTATCGCCTCCAGTATGACATTACCACACGTAGTGTTTAGGCCAGAGCTAACGACAGCTCTGAGGTAAAACCAATAATGATGGTGAGACAGAAACACAACATGGCAGCCCAGGGTCAGACCAGAGGCACGTCAGCACCACTTTTATGGGCAGGAGCAGCCAGCAAACACTGTCTAGGACCAACCTACTGGGAAATACACTATACAGTGCATTCCGAAAGTATTCAGACCCTTTCACTTTTTCCACATTTTGTTATGTTACAGCCTTCTTCTAAAATGGATTAAATTGTTTTAATAGGGACGGACCGACCTACTGGGAAATACACCATATATACAAAAGTATGTGGACACCCCTCCGAATTTGGGGATTCGGCAATTTCAGCCACACCCGTTGCTGACAAGTGTATAAAATCGAGCACACAGCCATGCAATCTCCATAGACAAACATTGGCAGTAGAATGGCCTTACTGAAGAGCTCAGTGACTTTCAATGTGGCACCGTCATAGGATGCCACCTTTCCAACAACTCAGTTCGTCAAATTTCTGCCCTGCTAGAGCTGCCCCGGTCAACTGTAAGTGCTGTTATTGTGAAGTGGAAACGTCTAGGAGTAACAGCGGCTCAGCCGCGAAGTGGTAGACCACACAAGCTCACAGAACGGGACCGCAGAGTGCTGAAGTGCGTAGCGCATAAAAATCATCAGTCCTCGGTTGCAACACTCACTACCGAGTTCCAAACTGCCTCTGGAAGCAAGGTCAGGACAAAAACTGTTCGTCGGGAGCTTAATGAAATGGGTTTCCATGGCCGAGCAGCCGCACACAAGCCTAAGGTCAACATGTGCAATGCCAAGCGTCAGCTGGAGTGGTAAAAATTTCACCGCCATTGGACTCTGGAGCAGTGGAAATGTGTTCTCTGCAGTAATGAATCACGCTTCACCATCTGGCAGTCCGACAGACGAATATGGGTTTGGCGGATGCCAGGAGAACGCTACCTGCCCCAATGTATAGTGCCAACTGTAAAGTTTGGTGGAGGAAGAATAATGGTCTGGGGCTGTTTTTCATAGTTCGGGCTAGGGCCCTTAGTTCCAGTGAAGGGAAATTTTAACGCTACAGCATACAATGACATTCTAGACCATTCTGTGCTTCTTTGGGAAGGCCCTTTCCTGTTTCAGCATGACAATGCCCCTGTGCACAAAGCGAGGTCCATACAGAAATGGTTTGTCGAGATCGGTCTGGAAGAACTTGACTGGCCTGCACAGAGCCCTGACCTCAACCCCATCGAACACCTTTGGGATGAATTGGAACGCCGACTGCGAGCCAGGCCTAATCGCCCAACATCAGTGCCTGACCTCACTAATGATCTTGTGGCTGAATGGAAGCAAGTCTCCGTAGCAATGTTCCAACATCTAGTCGAAAGCCTTCCCAGAAGAATGGTGGATGTTATAGCATAAAAGGGGGGACCAACTACATATTAACGCCCATGGTTTTGGAATTAGATGTTCGACGAGCAGGTGTCCACATACTTTTGGTAATGTAGTGTCTGTGTATTATCCACTCAACACAGACACATACACCGGGTGAACAAAACATTAAGAACACCTTCCAAATATTGAGTTGCATCCCCTTTTCCCCTCACAACACCCTCAATTTGTCAGCGCATGGACTCTACAAGGTCTCAAAAGCGTTCCACAGGGATGCTGGCCCATGTTGACTCCAATGCTTCCCAGAGTTGTGTGAAGTTGGCTGGATGTCCTTTGGGTGGGGGGCCATTCTTGATACACACAGGAAACTGTTGAGCGTGAAAAACCCAGCAGCGTTGCAGTTCTTGACACATTCAAACCTGGGACCTACTACCATACACCCTGTTCAAATATTAAATATTTTGTCTTGCCCATTCACCCTCTGAATGGCACACATACACAATCCTCAATTGTCTCAAGGCTTAGAAATCCTTCGTTAACCTATCTCCTCCCCTTCATCTACACTGATTGAAGTGGATTTAACAAGTGACATCAATAAGGGATCATAGCTTTCACCTGAATTCACCTGGTCAGTCTATGTCATGGAAAGAGCATGTTTCGTACACTCAGTGTATAGACAGACACATTTTCATACACAGAAGCACACATATAGTGTAAACGTGCACACACGTGGCCACCACCAGCACTGATCATTTGGACAAACTTTGAGACAGGTCTTCTGGTAGACTAGCAACAACATTATAAGACAGTTCCTGTATCTCAACATAAAGTGTCTCAATGTAGCGCAGAGACATTTTAGTGCAAAACTAAAAAGTCTGAGTGTACAGAGTTCATGTTTGGTTTGGTTTTGCAGACCCAATTCCCTCGGCTCGTTGGTCAGACCAACTGACCTATGTTACCACCCACTCCTAGCCCCATACCATCCTGACCCTGTTTTCACTGTGCGGCCGGATCTAGTTTGGTCTCCCTATCTCCACTCTGGGCGAAACATAGTGTGAGGTTGTCATCAACAACTACAGGAAACGGAGGGCCGAACATTCCCCCATTCACATCGACGGGGCTGTAGTGGAGCGGGTCGAGAGCTTGTGTCCACATCGCTAAGGACCTATCATGGTACAAACACACCAACACAGTCATGAAGAGGGCACGACAATGCCTCATCCCCGTCAGCAGGCAAAAAAGATTTGGCATGGGCCCTCAGATCCTCAAAAAGTTATACAGCTGCACCATTGAGAGCATATTGACTGGCTGCATCCCTGCTGGTCTCTTATAAGTTAAGAATAACATGTGAAAACCACATTTGACATACGTGGTTAATATCACTGTTTTGGCTGTCTTCCATTGAGAGTGAGAGAGTGAGGGAGGGTTGTTGGTTTGTTTCTGCTTCACCCATAATCTCTCTATTTACAGATATGGGTCGTCGCGTGACTGCAGGGAGCTTTTTACTATTGCTTCATTTATATAAAGCGACATATTAAAGACTTTGGTTTTTCACCATTTGGCTTTACGGTTCAAAATAAGCTTTATTGAGTCTGTCTGTGATCGTGGCATATAACCATATCCTGTCCTATATAGTGTGCCTTATGTTGAGTTCAAGTATGGGAAATCTTGAAATCTTCATCTGGGAAGAAAAGCTTGCATGTTGAAAAACTCACGCGAACCCACACTGATGAAAAACTGTGCCACAGCAATGCACTTTTCAACTAACGCCATTAATGATACATTGTTTACTAGTTGTGACAGAGCATTTCAATTGAAACATAAATAAAATGTTAGTTTTCTTTTTGACATAGGTTTGCCACAGTTACAATGTCATGTGTAACCAACCCATTTCCCTATGTCTTAAAACTTAAAACATGCATGTCTCAGTAACCCACAAATGGTTACACAACTATATGTTGCAGAAGAAATGCAACGACAATGATAATGTTGCCAATCATGTAATATTGACTGTTTTCTTTTTTAACAGGGTATCACCACCGATATCGTGAGATACATAGCGTTTTTCTCCTACTTCTCACTCCAACTGGCCCAGCTCTTCCTGTGTTGTTTCGCTGACCAGCCTCCAGAGGGAAAAACCGTCCTCGTCAAGGTAGGCATTGGATCAGAACGTGGGCTATATTTCATTTCCGTCAAAATGCTCTCTCCTTCCAAAACAACATGAGAGAATGCTTGGGCTGAGACTGGGATTGAGAATAGAAGCCATCTTGTGGTTTTCGACTTTCGTTGTCAACACACTCTCCCTTTTGGTGGAAGCTCAAGTGATTCACTTCCTCTCTCTGCCCACTTTCCTATGAGGACAGTGTGAATGAATGAATGTGTGTGTGTTGTCTACTCTGTCCATTCCATACATATGACTCACACACCACCGCTGTACATGAACCATGCTACGACCATTACACCACTACTACACCAACGCAGTTGTGTATTTATGCGGTTTAGGGAATCATACTCTCTCACGGTCGGTCCAATAACAAAAAAAGACTGAAGAATCATGTTCCGACCAAAAAACCACAGCGACTATAACAACTCCAGTTCTAATCAACCTGACTTTGGTATTGGTAGCTACAGTGAAGCCTATATAGTTCATGATATGACATGATACTGTGTCTTGAGAGAAAAACAAGAAAACAAACTGTCGCAAAAAAACTCCTAATGTCGCTCAGCATCTGTCCTGGTCAGCCAGCGGTAGTGAGGTTCAGAGGACCGGAAGCCACAGCCTGGTGCAAGAGCCACACCCTAGTGTGTTCTCTGCTCTACCCACATCTTGGTCAGAGATTCTCATAGTCAGTCACAACAAGAGAGAAAGAGAGAGCGAGAGAGAGAGAGAGAGAGAGAGAGAGAGAGAGAGAGAGAGAGAGAGAGAGAGAGAGACCTCCGGTGAGGGGGCGGTAAAGGGAAGAGAGGTGGTCAAAGATCGAGTGAGAGCACAAATTGGTAGTGTGTGTGTTCAGCGTGGTGCCACAGTGACGACACATTTCCATCCAGCATGGACCTCAAATTCTCCTCCCAACCCTAGCTCCAACACTAACTCTTTACTCCTGTCCACAGTCTTCAGCTATTTACACATGCAGTCTCCACTGAGGACCACCTCACTGTATCATGCTGTTTAAACTCATTAGCATCCAGTAAATAGACTCCACAAGTGCATCATAGAACCATTACAGTCAGCCACAGAGGAGTCCTATGTTTTACCAAAGCCTTTAACCATTGCGAGATTTACATGGTGGTCAAAGTCAGTGACATTCACCCTCTAATCTGTTTCAGAACCCATGTCCAGTCAAGGATGCCTCTTTCCTGTCGAAGATCCTCTTCTGGTGGTTTACTGGGTAAGATGGTTTAATGAAACTCTCAAACAACATGTTGACTTGTTTGAAAAACCTTGTATACTGTAAATCGTATAATGTACGTGTGTGTTTGTGTGTAACTTATACACTGAGTGTACAAAACTTGAAGAATACCTGCTCTTTCCAAGTCATAGACTGACCAGGTGCAAGTCAATTTGTACACTCAGTGTATCATCTATGCTCCCTCAGGCTGGTGATTAAAGGCTATCGTACCCCTCTGGAAGCTGAAGACCTGTGGAACCTGAGGGAAGAGGACACATCGGACAAGATCATCTCTGATCTGGAGGAGGAGTGGACAACAGAATGCGCCAAACTGCAACAGTAAGAACCAATTACAATATGCATACTCTCGCCAAACTAATTCTGTAGCTTCAGAGGCTCAGGAATCAATCAACTTAATTTTATGACATTGACATTGACATTGTGGTTAAACTTCAGAAGAGTGTCTGCCTAGAACTCTAGATGATCAAGGTCCCTTGAGGAGCTTGTGTAGTTGTAATCGAAAAACAAGCAGTCTCACTAAGGGACACTTAAGTCCGAAAATATGTCAAAAGAAGTCCCCTAAGGACAGCATACTGTAACGTCAAGACACTAGCCCTGTGTCAATTCCAACGCTTGTTAACACACACAAGCTTTGAAGATCCCGTTGTTAAATTCCAAAACCTTGCGTTAAGTGCTCCTCTACTCACGTGTGAGCAGGATAATGCCTATTTCAGCTGCTGAAAAGTCTTCACTTTTTTGCATCGGAGATGTGTCAAATTAACAACAACGACTGTTGTTGATTTTTTTTCATCCTTTTGTCTATCTGTTTCCCATTTAAAAAACGGGTGCTATTAAGGGCCATCTAACACAGATGTCCTCTCTGTCTCTTTGTTTTTCCAGGCAGGAGAAGGCCATGGCGGCAGGCGTGGCGCAGGGCACCAGACTGCCCGACCAGGCCCAGATACTCAGGAAGCTGCAGAAGGAGCAGAGCTCCGGCTTCTGTCTGCTGAGGACACTGGCCAGGAACTTCGGACCTTACTTCCTTACTGGGACGATGTGCATCATCTTCCACGACTTCTTTATGTTTGCCATCCCTCAGGTGCTCAGGTAAAAACGGCTAAGGGTTTGACGTCAATTCTACATAGGAGACTCTGAAGCATTGCTAAAGCTTTTATAAAGAAAGGAACTCCCAAAAATCCATGGTATCACATCGTAAACAAAGCCATCGTAAACTGGGCAGCACTTGACACAACAATCCCTTGCAAGTCAGACAGCTTCCACGTCTATTTCCAATGCCCTTGACATTGATATACATACTAAAACGACTGAATTTGGCAACCTTAAAACTGGGCCCGCCATGGTTGACCCCATCTCCGGCACCCAATGCCAGTCTAGACAGGAATCTTGTTGTTGTTGCACAACCATGGCTTGGTGGAAGTGTTAATTACGGTCAAGAGAAAGGAGTCCGAGACCACAGCTTTCTGCCCCGACATGGAGAGTCCAGGACGTTAGCTAAGCTTAAGGTAGCGAAGAGAAGAAAGGAAGGAAAGAAGGAGAGAGTGAAGAGAACGCTCTAAATGGCAGAAATGCTGAGGTTGCACTGGTGGACCACAATAAGAGAGCCGCTAGCCAAGTGTTGAGGCCAGCCCAGCCACAATAGGAGCACTATTGTGCAACTAGAGCCTGCCTTGTGTCGACCAGCAGGCCCTGCGGCCACACTAATGATCATAGTCCATATAGGGCTGCATGGCAAAGCAGTGAAAGTGAAGGAAACATGACAGGGATACACAAAGCTGACAGAGAACAGTAACTTGTCTCTGCTTATGTCTCCATTAAATGCACTACATTGGCACAGTGTCCATGTTCAGTGTATAGGCTTATGTTTTATAGTGTGAATAAGCCTCTGTTGAGTTGAGTATGCTGCAAAGTCTCCAGAAACATGAAGCAGAATGTATCCACAGGAAGTACTGAATGATATCACCATGTTCTCTCTTTCACCCTTATCCCCTCTCCAACAGTCTTCTTCTGGGCTTCATGAACGAAGAAGACGCCCCCCTGTGGAAGGGTTACTTCTACGCTACCCTGATGTTCCTGCTGTCCTGTCTCCAGTCCCTGTTCAACCACCAGTACATGTACACCTGCTTCACTGTGGGCATGAGAGTGAAGACAGCCGTGATGGGCCTGGTCTACAGAAAGGTACATCGTCGTGCCAACCAGTAGACAGTGGGTGACTGGGCGTGATGTTGTAAACATTGGCTCTTAATGGCAGGCTTGAAATTCAAACTTAAATAAACTATACCTCGACAATTAACATATTATTTTTCCAAGGCCCAAGAAAAAAACGTTGAAAAATACATGTTAATTGTCGAGTTAGGGTTTATTTAAGTTAGAAATAGGGTTTTTGGATGTTAAGAAACCTTGAAACCAAGTGTTACATAATCCTCATTTACTGGCGGTTTAACTTGAGGTTGTTCTGTTTCTCCTCTAGTCTTTGGTGATAAACAGTGCATCCAGGAGGACGTGCACAGTGGGGGAGATCGTCAACCTGGTATCAGCCGACACTCAGAAGCTCATGGACTTTGTGGTTTACTTCAACGCAGTGTGGCTGGCTCCTATCGAGATCGCCCTCTGCCTCTTCTTCCTCTGGCAGGTATGGATGGCACAGTAACTTCTGTTTTTGTTGGTACTCATTGATGACGGACATTTGTTTTCTCTGGTACTCATTTATAACAAACATTGCTTGTGATGACTTGTGTAAAACGATGCCATCTTACAGCACCTAGGCCCATCTGCGCTAGCCGGAATTGCCACCGTCATCCTCATCTTCCCACTCAACGGATTCATTGCCAAGAAAAGGAGCAAACTGCAGGTACGGACTGGTCTTATGATGAGATTCATATGCACATCGACCCCAGTCTGGTCCCAGATCTTTTTGCACTGTCTTGCCAGGCTACTTTGACCCCAGGCAGTAGCTGAATCAGAATGTGATTTTGCATGTTTGGTCAGGGATGCCACAGCTGGTTTAGATAGCCGAGGGAAAGCTGTGTGGGCGTGCGGGTTGGATGGATGTCTCCACCATGTAATGCTTATGAAAAACAACCACAGAAAAAAGGGGCTATAAAAGGCTATATTTTTCATTTCTGTTTTTGGCAATAATGGCTGATTTAATTGAACTTACAGTCGTAGAATGTCACTGACCGCTTTCCTGGCCGCTTTGTTGTTTCCTCGTCATAAAACTGCTAAGTGTTAAGAACTGTGTTCAATACTGTAACACAGTAAAATTCTAATTAAATTAAACAAGTACATACTTCTGTATAGTGCTAAACATTAGCTGTTACTTGACAAGTATTTGCAGCTGTAACTGACAACACTATGTCTATAAAATCCAATTAAATCACATTTTATTTGTCACATGCTTCGTAAAACTGACAGTGAAATGCTTACTTACGGGTCCTCTTCCAACAAAAAAAACACACAAAATAGCAGAATTGGTCAGGAGCCCGTCAGACAGCTACTATCCACTGCAGCGCCATCTTGAGATCAGTAATATATCCAGGTATGCTGGACCAACCACGCTTCTGTAGGTTTTCTATAGTGCTGTTCTCTTGTGGTGTTGCTGTCCTCTTCCCTCTTTTTAGAAGGGCTTACTATATACATGTATTTAACCATGTCTTTGAATGCTTCTCCCTAGGAGGTACAGATGAAGTTTATGGATGGGCGGATCAAGCTGATGAACGAGATCCTGAACGGGATCAAGATCCTGAAATTCTATGCATGGGAGAAAGCCTTTCTGGAGCAGGTCCTGGGATACAGGGAGAAAGAACTGAAGGCCCTCAAGAAGTCCCAGATCCTCTACTCCATCTCCATCGCCTCCTTCAACTCATCCACTTTCCTGGTATTTGCAATACAATTCAATATAACTAGTAGTAGTAGTTATTTCGTCTTCGGAGGATAGCTCAACCTACTCTTTTCTATTCATAGCTTCAAGTCTCACAGTAGAAATGTATCATGGCTGAATTCTGTGTGTGGTGGTTACAGTTACAGCTTCAGGTCACTGTGTCCCAATCGTGCTTATTTGTTTTTTCCCCCCAGATTGCCTTTGCCATGTTTGGTGTCTATGTGCTGATTGATGACAAGAACGTCCTGGATGCCCAGAAGGTCTTTGTCTCCATGGCTCTCATCAACATTCTGAAGACCCCACTGAGCCAGCTCCCCTTTGCCATGAGCACTACCATGCAGGTGAAAATACAATGTCCAGTATTCAAGAGACCAAACCAATGTATAATGTCTTGTGGAACTGTTAAAAATCAATGGATTTCTCTTTGAATTTCAGGCCATAGTCTCGCTGAAGCGCTTAGGGAAATACCTGTGTTCTGAGGAGCTGAAAGACGACAATGTAGCCAAGGCCTCTTTGAGTACTGGTAAGAACACCTACACCTACTGGTTGCCATGTATGTTGACATACTTGACCTATAACTTTTGGCTCCGAGTGGAGCAAAGGGCCTTGTATCACCCTATAGCAATTGATCAACAACAACACTCTCATAGTAACTCTTACCCACTGGGAACTGTGGTCTGCCTCTGCCTGTCGTAACCAATAAAAACAAGCCTCCGAAGATTTGTTGTTTACATCCATGGCATTCCATCCAGAACCCTTAATGGGTAATGTTATGTTGTCACTTCCTGTGATCGAGGTCGACTGGGTAGACTGAGTAATGATAGGATGTTGCCATCCAGTGGTTGAATGTAAATCACTTCTAGACAGTCAGATGTATGATTCCGGGATAAATAATAGCAGTTTCCTTCGCCTGTAATCCGTCAACACTTCCTTAAGACAGCTCGTAAAAAGAACACACTGTAATTTTGAGGATTAAGCTAACTAGACCTCTTGTAATTATGTAGACTCTGCAATTTGACATGTCACTTGAAAGGACATTATATTTTTAACGTTGGGTAGTTGTTGCACGGGTGCATAAACTGTTATGCCTGTATGCAGAGGACATATTGGCGCCTGTTCAACTGTTCCTCTCTCTCTCCTCTCTTTATCTCCCTCTCTTTTTAATTTTTTCTTCTCAGATGGGGAAGGTGTGTTGATAGACAATGGAACGTTCAGTTGGACTAAAGAAGGTCCTCCATGTCTGAAAAGGTAAATCACAACAGTATTCCCATTTCACACTTTAAAACGGTCTGAAGTTTACGTTAAGAGACATGAGGCTCACACAACTCCACTCCTCTGTTTCCAGGATTAATGTACGTGTACCCCGGGGTTCACTGGTGGCGGTGGTGGGCCATGTGGGTAGCGGGAAGTCCTCCCTGCTGTCTGCCATGCTTGGAGAGACAGAGAAGAGGAGTGGCAGTGTCTCTATTAAGGTAAACAAGTTCTCTTAAAATAGGTCACAAGGAAGCAACAGAAGTTGAATATATTGAATCTAAGGTTTTCAGTTTCAGTGTTACAATCTGTCTGTGAGGGTGTGGTTTGAACTCAATGTTCTTCTTCTTCAATGCTAATGTCTCTCTATTTCTTGTTCTGTCTCCACAGGGCTCAGTGGCATATGTACCCCAGCAGGCCTGGATCCAGAATGCCACGGTCCAGGACAATGTTATGTTTGGTCGTGAGAAGCAGAAGACCTGGTACCAGCGGGTGTTGGACGCCTGTGCCCTGCTGCCTGACCTGGAGATCCTGCCTGCTGGAGACTCCACAGAGATTGGGGAGAAGGTGTGAAAATAATCTTCTAGAATTCCATCTCCTTTCACTAGATGGTCAATCAAATGGTCTTCTAGAATGTTCTGGAATCTGGAGTCATGTCTTCTTCTTGATTGTTCTCCCTGACAGGGTCTGAACCTTTCGGGTGGTCAGAAGCAGAGGGTGAGCCTGGCAAGGGCCGTGTACAGGAAGGCTGATGTCTACCTGCTGGATGACCCCCTGTCTGCTGTGGACGCTCATGTGGGGCAACACATCTTTGACAAAGTCATCGGACCCAAGGGAGTGCTAAGAGATAAGGTAAAAATATGACCAAAATATGATCTCTGTTAGCAGTCAGAGTGATACTTGTAGAAATCAATATTAAAAGCTTACACGTAACCGACTGTTTCTTGTGTGGTTTTGAGATGAAAAAGCATTATTTTGCAGATTCTTCAAATCAAATCCACCATTTGTATTAGGCTAGTTCCGCTGATCGTCTATTTTGACTAATCCTCCTCCTGTGGTTTATGCTACCAGACCCGTGTCCTAGTAACCCATGGGATGAGCTTCCTGCCCCAGGCGGACCTCATCCTGGTGCTGGTGGACGGGGAGATCACAGAGAGTGGCTCCTACCTGGAGTTGCTGAGCCGCCACGGGGCCTTTGCAGACTTCATCCATACCTTCGCCAGCAACGACCATAAAGAGAGCATCACAGAGACCGCCGCACAGAAAGGTAGGACCTCCTTGTGATGACATTTGGGATAAGTCATTATCGCCATTGATGAACAAACGTTTGCTTCTCACCAACAAGCTATTCACCATTTAAATTAATATTTTGTGGCATTGTTGCAGGTGCCAGGAGGGCCAGCTCACGGCTGAGTGTGACCGACTTCATGCCATTCTCAAGAGATCTATCCCAAGAGCAGCTCATTGGGTAAGTGAATTTCCAGCACACATTACGTATTTCTTTCCTGATAATATCATGGTTCTTATTGATTCAATGGTATACTAAAGTTATATTGGAGAAAACGTCACATTGAGCATGCCAAGCATCTTAAAAATAAAAACCAAACTGAAACCCCTCTATGTTCTCTAGGGGTGACACCAACAGTACTAACCTGCAGGGTATGGAGCCCATGTCTGAGATAGACGAGGAGCAGGTTCCTGAGGACTTGGGAAAGCTGATGGAGGTTGACAAGGCACGCACTGGGAGGGTGAGTCTAGAACAAGAGCTGATTTTTGACTGCACCTCTTATGGTTAAAAACAACACTATAAAGTCTCCATAGCCATACAGGTTTTACCCATTTGAGTGCTCCAGCACATTGTGTCTTTAAAACAAACATAGCTTCTTTCTCACCTTTCACATATTAACAGGTGTTTGTCAATTTCTAGCAACTGATTGTCTGTCTTTTTACCACAGGTGAGGCTGGAGATGTACATGGAGTACTTCAAGACCATCGGCATGGCCTTCATCATCCCCATCCTCTTCCTGTATGCCTTTCAGCAGGGGGCCTCGCTGGCCTACAACTACTGGCTGAGCCTGTGGGCCGACGAACCCATCGTCAACGGCACCCAGGTCGACACAGACATGAAGCTGGCCGTCTACGGGGCTCTGGGCTTCGCACAAGGTCAGTGGCGAATGCATTTTACTGGGAAAAGACACCAAAGATAAAAGTAGGTCCTTTTGACTTGGATGAAGAGAAACAGCATAGGCTACAGTTGAGCTGGAATCCTTCATGGTGAAACTGCCCCTGTTTCCCCTAATGCGGATTCCATCTTTGATCCCACTAACGTTTGTTTATTTGGATCTGTTGTAACCCTCCATTGTACTAGTCCTCCAAGAGTCCTGAGAGATTGAGAGTTTCAGTATATGATATAAACCACAGTTGCCAAACAGCAGGGATCCTAACAGCAGTTTATTTTATATTTCAGGAATCGCTATTTTCGGCACCACGGTGGCCATTTCGGTCGGAGGTATCATCGCGTCCCGGCACCTCCACATGGACCTCCTGAAGAACGTTCTCCACTCCCCCATGTCTTTCTTTGAGACCACCCCCAGCGGGAACCTCCTAAACCGTTTTGCCAAGGAGATTGACGCTATCGACTGCATGATCCCCGACGGCCTCAAGATGATGTTGGGCTACCTCTTCAAGCTGATGGAAGTCTGTATCATCGTCATGCTGGCTACACCTTTTGCGGCGGTCGTCATCCTGCCCCTTGCCATTCTCTACGCCTTCGTTCAGGTATGTTTCTAACCGGCTGAGCCACCATTTTGTGGGAAAATAATAGTTTTAGACTCTTGAAAACTAAAATAGCTGATTTTGCAAGTTGTTGTTTTGCATGGTGATTTATTCCACCTGCTAACATAGTAGTGCTAAGTAATTGCAGGCTACATACTGTAAATCTACTAGGAATGCTGGAGTGGAAAACCCCCCTTCCACACACATACACCACCTCTTGGTACTTTCGGTTCATTAAAACCTAATGTTTTATTTTTCCGTTGTGCATTACAGAGTTTCTACGTGGCCACATCCTGCCAGCTGCGGAGGCTGGAGTCGGTGAGCCGTTCGCCCATCTACACCCACTTCAACGAGACCGTGCAGGGAGCCAGTGTCATACGGGCCTTCGGAGAACAGCACCGCTTCATTGTGCAGGCTAACAAGAGGGTCGACTTCAACCAGGCCTCCTACTTCCCTCGCTTTGTGGCCACCAGGTAAGGTTTGATAGCAACAACAAATTCACCTTGCAGTACATGCTCTGGCAAAAATAAATATCCAGTTTATGTGGTGACTGGTGTACATTGTGTATTTCCGTTTTCTGAATTTTTTGATAAAGCCTGGAATAAAAGAAAAAAGGGTGACCTATAATTAAATTATACAAATATTTAGCTCCAGACATAGGCCTCTAGCAAAGAGCACATATGTACAGTGAGGGAAAAAAGTATTTGATCCCCTGCTGATTTTGTATGTTTGCCCACTGACACAGACATGATCAGTCTATATTTTAATGGTAGGTTTATTTGAACAGTGAGAGACAGAATAACAACAAAAAAAGCCAGAAAAACGCATGTCAAAAATGTTATAAATTGATTTGCATTTTAATGAGGGAAATAAGTATTTGACCCCTCTGCAAAACATGACTTAGTACTTGGTGGCAAAACCCTTGTTGGCAATCACAGAGGTCAGACGTTTCTTGTAGTTGGCCACCAGGTTTGCACACATCTCAGGAGGGATTTTGTTCCACTGCTCTTTGCAGATCTTCTCCAAGTCATTAAGGTTTCGAGGCTGACGTTTGGCAACTCGAACCTTCAGCTGCCTCCACAGATTTTCTATGGGATTAAGGTCTGGAGACTGGCTAGGCCACTCCAGGACCTTAATGTGCTTCTTCTTGAGCCACTCCTTTGTTGCCTTGACCGTGTGTTTTGGGTCATTGTCATGCTGGAATACCCATCCACGACCCATTTTCAATGCCCTGCCTGAGGGAAGGAGGTTCTCACCCAAGATTTGACGGTACATGGCCCCGTCCATCGTCCCTTTGATGCGGTGCAGTTGTCCTGTCCCCTTAGCAGAAAAACACCCCCAAAGCATAATGTTTCCACCTCCATGTTTGACGGTGTTCTTGGGGTCATAGGCAGCATTCCTCCTCCTCCAAACACGACGAGTTGAGTTGATGCCAAAGAGCTCGATTTTGGTCTAATCTGACCACAACACTTTCATCCAGTTCTCCTCTGAATCATTCAGATGTTCATTGGCAAACTTCAGACAGCCCTGTATATGTGCTTTCTTGAGCAGGGGGACCTTGCAGGCTCTGCAGGATTTCAGTCCTTCACGGCGTAGTGTGTTACAATTGTTTTCTTGGTGACTATGGTCCCAGCTGCCTTGAGATCATTGACAAGATCCTCCCGTGTAGTTCTGGGCTGATTCCTCACCGTTCTCATGATCATTGCAACTCCACTAGGTGAGATCTTGCATGGAGTCCCAGGCCGAGGGAGATTCACAGTTCTTTTGTGTTTCTTCCATTTGCGAATAATCGCACCAACTGTTGTCACCTTCTCAACAAGCTGCTTGGCGATGGTCTTGTAGCCCATTCCAGCCTTGTGTAGGTCTACAATCTTGTCCCTGACATCCTTGGAGAGCTCTTTGGTCTTGGCCATGGTGGAGAGTTTGGAATCTGATTGATTGATTGCTTCTGTGGACATGTGTCTTTTATACAGGTAACAAGCTGAGATTAGGAGCACTCCCTTTAAGAGTGTGCTCCTAATCTCAGCTCGTTACCTGTATAAAAGACACCTGGGAGCCAGAAATCTTTCTGATTGAGAGGGGGTCAAATACTTATTTCCCTAATTAAAATGCAAATCAATTTATAACATCTTTGACATGCGTTTTCTGGATTTTTTTGTTGTTATTCTGTCTCTCACTGTTCAAATAAACCTACCATTAAAATTATAGACTGATCATTTCTTTGTCAGTGGGCAAACGTACAAAATCAGCAGGGGCTCAAATACTTTTTTCCCTCACTGTATATAGATTGTGTGTAGGCCTATATCTCTCACACTTCAATCTTCTCTTTGTGACAGACCGGTTTTAAACGCCTTCCGTTAAATGTTTCTGTATTTATTTATCTGTATTTCTTTCTTTTTTTTACTACTCTAGGGTTATTATTATTGCTTGGATAACCTTATCTACTATTATGTATTGATTTATTTTTCCTTCTTTATGCGGTACGCACAACACCTGAAGAATTATCACTGTGAACTATCACTGTGAATCATTGTAATGTTTGTTTATTTGTCAATTAATCCCGCAAGGGATGGGTTGCCAACTGGCGATTTGACACGATTTGTTATTTTTATTAATTAATTAATTGTTGTGATTGTGTCAGAATATAATCAAAACACCTCCATGATGAATGATGGAGGCAAAAACTTTCTCCACAACTAATCTGACTTTCATCTCCTGATATCCGCAGGTGGTTGGCAGTTAATCTTGAGTTCGTCGGTAATGGTGTGGTCTTGGCTGCAGCTGTTCTCTCTGTGATAGGGAAAGACACCCTGAGCCCTGGCATTGTTGGTTTGGCTGTGTCACACTCCCTCCAGGTAAGATATTATACCCTATACCGTAGTCATTATAGATAACCGACTCATTCAGCTACAAAGAAGAACAGTCCTTTTTATATTTTCTACCCGGCTACAATCATACAAAACCCATTACAGGCTATCCCTTTTATTGCATCAGAAAATGTGTGGTTTACCAAACTGAAAAGAAAGCAGAACAATAGCCTACCTATGTGTTGCACAATCCTAACTGCATATTCCCTCAAATGAGAGAGCCCTGTTTTCATTTGAACCTCGCAATTGTGTTGTGTAGGTGACTGGCATTCTGAGCTGGATTGTGAGATCATGGACAGACGTAGAGAACAACATTGTGTCTGTTGAGAGGGTGAAGGAGTACGCTGACACTGCGAAAGAGGTAAGCATCTACATACTCTCTCTATTAGCTAATACCCCAATGAAATGAGCCGTTATATAAGTCATGACATTAAAGTTGTAAGTTATGTTGGCAGTTCCTGGTTCATGACTGTTATTCATTCTCTTTTTTAGGTTTACAGTAACTGAAGTGTTGACAAACTAACCATTCTTTAGCCAGGTTTACAGTATCTGAAGTGTTGTGAAACTAACCTGTTTAGAACTATAGACATAGAGGGACAAAGAACATAGATATAGAGAGACAGATCCATTTAATCTAAAATGTTCTCTATACTCACCAGGCTGCGTGGAACTTGGAGGGCAGTTCCCTGCCTCTGGCCTGGCCTCAGACTGGCACCATAGAGTTCCAAGACTACGGACTGCAGTACCGCAAGGGCCTAGACTGGGCACTGAAGGGCATCACCCTGAAAATCCAGGACAGAGAAAAGGTCACTACAATCTAGAATGATGTAGCCTTCTACAGTACCCATAATGCTTTGTTTATGAAATTCAGTTTTATCTGAAGCAACATACTCCTTTCACAGTTTTATGATACTTAGGACAATGGGTATTTTCCCAGCCATGTGACCTGACCAGTAAAATCTATTTAATCCTATCTAACGAACGGTCTCATTTGTCATTCTTAGGTTGGCATTGTGGGCAGAACCGGAGCTGGAAAGTCTTCTCTTGCCCTGGGGATCTTCAGAATCCTAGAGGCAGCCAAGGGAGAGATCTACATCGATGGAGTCAACATCGCAGAGATCGGACTCCACGACCTCAGATCACGCATTACCATCATCCCACAGGTACTACAGTTATTGATTGATCGATTGATTTTATTTGATAATCCCCAAAAACATTTCTTACTACAGTGATGGTAACTGACATTTGGTTCTTCTTCCAACAGGACCCTGTGTTGTTCTCTGGCTCTCTGCGTATGAACCTTGACCCCTTTGACACGTATAGTGACGAGGAAATATGGAGTTCGCTAGAGCTTGCTCACCTCAAGAACTTTGTGTCCAACCTGCCTGACAAACTGAATTATGAGTGCTCGGAAGGAGGAGAGAACCTCAGGTACGGACAATTGATATATTTGACCAAATAATATAATAGTATATATAAATACATGCCATTTAGCAGACGCTTTTATCCAAAGCGACTTACAGTCATGCGTGCCTACATTTTACGTATGGGTGGTCCCGGGAATTGAACAAACTACCACGGCGTTACAAGCTCCATGCTCTACCAAATGAGCTACAAAGGACCACCAAAGACCAAACACTAAGCATATAGACTAGGAATGGTTTCCTGCATCCTGATTAAGCCTAGTCCTGGACAAAAAAAAACCTTTCAATTAAGATAGTCTATTGAGCATTATTTTTGGTTCATCTGGTCTACTATATCTGGTTCTATCATCTGTCAACCTCTATATTCTGTGCTCTGGTGCTCAAAAGTTTTCAAGTGCCAATATTCAACCTTCCTTCATTTGTCTCCTTCTCTAGTCTGGGTCAGCGCCAGCTGGTCTGCCTGGCCCGCGCTCTCCTCCGTAAGACCAAGATCCTGGTTCTGGACGAGGCCACGGCCGCCGTGGACCTGGAGACAGACACCCTGATCCAGTCCACCATCAGACAACAGTTTGAGGACTGCACCGTGCTCACCATCGCCCACCGCCTCAACACCATCATGGACTATACCAGGTAAGGCTCTCTGCTTTACTTTTTGGGATGTGCATATCAATTCCTTTCCTACACCTAGTAGCTACTACGCCCCAGTCAAATGATGTCGCAACATCTCAAAATCAATGGTTCAGTCACAGAATCTGACACATCTTCTCTCTCCTCGTTCCACAGAGTGATAGTGATGGACAAAGGCCACATCTCGGAGATGGACTCCCCAGCCAACCTCATCTCAAACAGGGGACAGTTCTACCATATGTGCCGAGAGGCTGGGCTAGTCTAAAAGCTGCCCAGCTCCGAGGGGCTCTGGCCAGGGGAAAATTCTGATGGCTCTGGCTCTTCCAAACCAACACATGTCGAATCGGCCAGTCCAAGCTCCACGATCCAGGCAGCACAAACTCTTCCTGAGAGCAATGCTTTTAGAACGACCCAGAACTAATGTTGATGCAAACCAAGGACGACCCAGAAGTGAATGTGGTGACGATTTAGTGAACAGTATGTGCTCTCTGGTCATGATAAAGACATGTAACCTACGCACACTCAAACCAGTGCTCGGAAGGGGAAAGAGACATCAAGCCACAAAGACTGTAATTTATGCAACTTATTGGACTCAAATGGTTGTTGCTAGGCTTGTCAGGGGTACACAAACATTTTAAATATTTGATGTAAAGTGTGCCAATGACACTTATGGAGTTGAAAGTCAGATTGAGTGCAAAATCCAAAGGACTTTGGTTCAGTCTCTGAATGTGAACCAAATTATTTTTGTAGATCTGCTACATTTTATGAAGTGTTTTTATGAAGAACACTTAGGTAGCTTTGTTGATGTTGAGCTGAAATCTCAGGCAACCAAATCCAACTATTTTATTCAAATCATCTCATCAGACAGAAAACATGTGAATAATAAATCCATCTCTATTCTCATACCAACCGACCACAGGGTAAGTCTAGAGAAAGTGGAGCAATATCCTCTGACCCAACACTAGCCTTAAAGGGCTGACCCTGTACAACCCAGAAAACAAAGCTTTTCACAGTCATCAATCTAAAATTGCACCCTATTCCATAGAATATAGTGCACTTTCTTAGGTTTGTACTATATAGGGAATAGGGTGCCATTTCAGACGCACAAACACACTCATCAGTCTGATTCCTACCCAGCCATTTCAGTGTTTTATGAGTCTGGTCAAAGAAGAAACATACTGCAGCGAGCCAAGGTGCTTAGCTAGCCTATCGTCCAACTATTCTGCGGTATTTGTTTATTTCAGTCCTAAGTAAACACATAAAACGGTCAATAGAATCTGTATGGTCGGATATGTAGGCCTAAAAACCTGGGCGTTCAACTGTTACAGTGGTGACTGGAAAACCGACATGAATGAAGAGAATGCCTTTTCAAAACAATGGAACAAATTTGTTAAAATTAAAAAAAAGAATGTGTTTCTCCACTTTACATCTGCCAGGCGTGCCACCCACCCACCCACACACACGCATGAACACACACACCCTAGTTCTCAAAGCTATGGGTGAAATATTGAGGTAACAGACTTTGTCATCACATACCATTCAATGTCAGTGATATTGTTATTCCTTTGGTTCTGGTTATGACTGACTGTAAATAGACATTCCTTCCTGTTTAGATATATTTTACAGATCCATAATATGGACTTTTCCAAGAGAAGTCAAAGGATCTTAATATTTTTGTCTTACTGGTTTAGACAATATGCTAAGAAGAAACTATAAAATATTTATGTGATATAATGAACATGTAAGTTGGCTTCAAATTCTAAGAGATTGTATTATATTTATACTTTTTATATTCAATCTGTTAATTTTTTGATTGAGAATTGTACTGTACAATACTTCATGCTGGAAATAATAAAACTGTTTTGAAAATAATGTTTTCGTGAGTCTGGTCTGTGAAACCTTATACAATTATGCCTCTATGCCTTATATAAGTATGAGTCAAGTATGACTGCAGGCAGTTGGGTAATGTAAGGACTGTAATATAAATGGGATCACATTTTCCAAAGCCTGTCATTGACAGAGTATGCAGACCACAGGAGGCTGCTGAGGGGAGGACGGCTCATAATAATGGCCAGAACAGAGCAAATGGAATGTGTTCGATGTATTTGAAACAATTCCACCGATTCCACTCCACCTTTACCACGAGCCCGTCCTCCCCAATTAAGTTGCCACCAACCTCCTGTGATGCAAACATTAGGCATAATTTGCTTACAGTAATCAGTCTGGAGGACTTGCTTGGTCTTCACTAGTTACCACAGCCAAAGTCATAAAACCCACCTATGTCTACAATTTCTCTTCTTAAAATGTGATTTTAAACCTAACCCTAATCACACTGCTAACATTATGCCTAACCCTGACCTTAAATTAAGAACAAAAAGCTCATTTTTGTTTTCATAAATGTTTACGACATAGACTATTTTGCCTTTGTGGCTGTAGTAACTAGTGGAAAACGACCGAGGCAAGTAACCCATTCAGACCACTAGGTGGGAGCAAAAGTTAATTTGTGCAGCTACCAGTTTACCCTTTGAACTCGGTGAGGCATACGAACGTCATTTGTTTATACCTGTTGCAATGGCGACCATAACGGAACTGAAATGCGGTAAGCACTGCCCTTTCTTTCACTTTAAAGTCTATATTACATTTATTGAACTCAAGCGAATTGCAACTATTTCATAGTTCGTGTAACGCACAGTGTTTTAGACGACACAGTTGGAAAAGTAGGTAGCGCAAGCTAGCTAACTATCAAAGTTTGCCTGGCCATCGCACAGAACAACACACCTTAAAGTATATGTTATCAATAGGTCCCCACAAATTGCAGAGGTTTTTTTATTACGTTTTTCAACAACTTATCTTCTCTCCCAGCTCTGAGAGAGAGCCTGGAGTCTCGAGGTGTGTTGGGTCAGCTGAAGGCTCGGATCAGAGCTGAGGTGTTCAATGCGCTGGATGATCAAAGCGAGCCGCGTCCCGAGCTGTCGCACGAGAACCTTCTAATCAACGAGCTCATCCGCGAGTACCTGGAATTCAACAAGTATCGATACACAGCGTCAGTGTTGACAGCAGGTGAATATTATGCATTGCATTCAAGTCAACCATATGACAATCCATTTCAGAACTGAATATAAGTGCCATTGGTAGGTTCACCGTTATTCAATTATAAGTTTGATTTTATGACTATATGAAATCAATGTTTTTCAGAATCCGGTCAACCTGAGGTACCCCTGGACAGACAGTTCATGGCGAATGAGCTGAAAGTGGTGGAGGACCCCAGTTCCAGATCTGTGTAAGTTTATCTAGAAATGATTTTTAAAAAGGCCACAGGAAACTGATTCCAGACCTGAGAGTCTTACCTATATTGATTGAATACTGTAAAGACTACTATTAAGCCTACTAAATACATACATATTGTGTATTTTCAGGCCTCTACTGTACGGCTTGCTATCCCACTTCCTAAGCAGCAGTGGAGACAGTGGAGGGAAGCTGTTTCTCAGGGGCTCAGCACCTGCTACAATGACCAGAGACCGTAGTAACACACTCATTGGTCCTGAGTCTTAACACAGGTGTGTCCTGTCTGTCACTCCAGATTGCACTGGGACTGAGGGTGTTGAGCATTCTTTCTGCAGTTGATGTCAAGAAAGCCTTAGTAGTGTGTGTTAATGTTGCCAAAACAGGTCTGGATTTTATTTTATTTGGCCAAATGTTCGTTCCCTGAGTGTCTGTAATGTAGTAAGTTCTTCACTACTGCTATGTCAGCATAGCTGTACATAGTAAGCTTTTGATGTGCCAAATTGCTCATAAAGATGTATGTAAAATAAATTGTAGATTTTTTTAAATAAAGCATTTTTAGCATATTTGTAATTATTCGATTTTAGGTATAGGCTACACATGTTCATTTTGTTGATGTGGATCTACAGCTAATCTTTTCTATTTTGGCATTAGGCCTATTTTTGGTGCCGATGGGTTTATCACTTTATAATTGTTTAATGTTTCATCACACAGTGGCAGTAGTAGCACAAAATAATTCTGCCTGGAGACCAGTACATGTACTGTATACAGTATTCAGGCATCTTTACAGTGTATCTTCACTCCCACATTCTCATAAAACCCCAAGATAAACACCTTCCACTGAAGAAGTGCACAGAGGCAATAAACTGTCTCGAATATCTATTGTGGTCACGACAAATAAAAACGACATTTATGAAGTCAGTATAGAATGTTTATACAAGTGTTATCTCATGCTCTTAGCAAATAGGCATGTACTGTAGATCATAACATATACATATGTTGTAGCTCACATGTAAAGAAAGACTTAGGCCTGCCTGCTATCACATCTATCCTGGTGATCGTCCCAAATGGCACCCTATTCCCTTTATAGTGCACTATTTTTGACCAGGCCCTATGGGGATTCCTTATCACTATTATAGGGAATAGGGTGCCATTTGGAACAGAGGCCATAGGCCTGCCTGCTATCACGTCTCTCATGTAATCTAACTAGTCGAGTGCATAAAACTCCTTTACAAGCGCTGATTTCTCTCACTTGATAAATGGCTGCTATAACTTCTATCTCTAAGGCCAGATGACCATACACTCTTAGAAAAAAAGGTGCTCTCTAGAATCTAAAAGGGTTCGTCGGCTATCCCCATAGGAGAACCCTTTAAATAACAATTTTTGGTTCTACCTGGAACCTTAAAGGGTTATGCTATGGGGACAGCCGAAAAACCCTATTGGAACCCTTTTTTCTACGTTAACAGTCAGAGCACCGTACTGTTGCTGTATAAGGAATGATTTGAGCAATGCTCTCCCAGTGCTGCCAAAATCTAAAAGGTTGAAGTTGTCTTGGAACAATGTCCCCTGTAGACTTATGTTGATGTATCTACAAAGTCTACCTCTCTGGTATTAGGAAAGTTATGATGGAGATTTCAAACAACTGATACCAGTGTAGTGGATGGAGATTCAGAGACGCTTTAGCCCAGAATCAGCATGGATTCACCCTTTTAGTATTATTATATCTCTTGAAATCAATATATTGTTGACAAGCCAAGTAGACATAGCCCTTTACTATGCACCTCCAATCTGCTTTCACATTTCCACAAGCAGAAGGTCTATTAATAGAATTACCACAGAGATCAGCTTTTTTTCAACCAAAATTACCACCTCCTTTATATCAATTTATGAAATACTCACTAATCAATTATAAAATGGGAAACGTACTCTTCTCCCTCTCAACTAAATTATTTCTGAGACATATCCATAACAGTTGAATGAAAAATAAGAATATTTCTACTAATCCCTATATTTACCTAAGCCAGGGTTCCTCAACTGGCGTTGAATCAATTTGGCCACCCAAGACTGTAAAAACACCAGCAAATCAGCTCCAAGTGAATTTAATTTTGGAAATCTGTTCCAAAGTATTCCCACGCATAATAGAGAGATATACTGAGTATACCAAACATTAGGAACACCTTCCTAATATTGAGTTGCATGCCCACCTTTTGCCCTCAGAACAGCCTCAATTTGTCGGGGCATTGCCTCTACAAGGTGTCGAAAGCGTTCCACAGGAATGCTGGCCCATGTTGACTCCAATGCTTCCCACAGTTACAGTGGGGGAAAAAAGTATTTAGTCAGCCACCAATTGTGCAAGTTCTCCCACTTAAAAAGATGAGAGAGGCCTGTAATTTTCATCATAGGTACACGTCAACTATGACAGACAAATTGAGAAAAAAAATCCAGAAAATCACATTGTAGGATTTTTTATGAATTTATTAGCAAATTATGGTGGAAAATAAGTATTTGGTCACCTACAAACAAGCAAGATTTCTGGCTCTTACAGACCTGTAACTTCTTCTTTAAGAGGCTCCTCTGTCCTCCATTCGTTACCTGTATTAATGGCACCTGTTTGAACTTGTTATCAGTATAAAAGACACCTGTCCACAACCTCAAACAGTCACACTCCAAACTCCACTATGGCCAAGACCAAAGAGCTGTCAAAGGACACCAGAAACAAAATTGTAGACCTGCACCAGGCTGGGAAGACTGAATCTGCAATAGGTAAGCAGCTTGGTTTGAAGAAATCAACTGTGGGAGCAATTATTAGGAAATGGAAGACATACAAGACCACTGATAATCTCCCTCGATCTGGGGCTCCACGCAAGATCTCACCCCGTGGGGTCAAAATGATCACAAGAACGGTGAGCAAAAATCCCAGAACCACACGGGGGGACCTAGTGAATGACCTGCAGAGAGCTGGGACCAAAGTAACAAAGCCTACCATCAGTAACACACCACGCCGCCAGGGACTCAAATCCTGCAGTGCCAGACGTGTCCCCCTGCTTAAGCCAGTACATGTCCAGGCCCGTCTGAAGTTTGCTAGAGTGCATTTGGATGATCCAGAAGAGGATTGGGAGAATGTCATATGGTCAAATGAAACCAAAATATAACTTTTTGGTTAAAACTCAACTCGTCGTGTTTGGAGGACAAAGAATGCTGAGTTGCATCCAAAGAACACCATACCTACTGTGAAGCATGGGGGTGGAAACATCATGCTTTGGGGCTGTTTTTCTGCAAAGGGACCAGGACAACTGATCCGTGTAAAGGAAAGAATGAATGGGGCCATGTATCGTGAGATTTTGAGTGAAAACCTCCTTCCATCAGCAAGGGCATTGAAGATGAAACGTGGCTGGGTCTTTCAGCATGATCCCAAACACACCGCCCGGGCAACGAAGGAGTGGCTTCGTAAGAAGCATTTCAAGGTCCTGGAGTGGCCTAGCCAGTCTCCAGATCTCAACCCCATAGAAAATCTTTGGAGGGAGTTGAAAGTCTGTGTTGCCCAGCGACAGCCCCAAAACATCACTGCTCTAGAGGAGATCTGCATGGAGGAATGGGCCAAAATACCAGCAACAGTGTGTGAAAACCTTGTGAAGACTTACAGATAACGTTTGACCTGTATCATTGCCAACAAAGGGTATATAACAAAGTATTGAGAAACTTTTGTTATTGACCAAATACTTATTTTCCACCATAATTTGCAAATAAATTCATAAAAAATCCTACAACGTGATTTTCTGGATTTTTTTTCCTCATTTTGTCTGTCATAGTTGACGTGTACCTATGATGAAAATTACAGGCCTCTCTCATCTTTTTAAGTGGGAGAACTTGCACAATTGGTGGCTGACTAAATACTTTTTTTCCCCACTGTATGTCAAGTTGTCCTTTGGGTGGTGGGCCATTCTTGAAACACACAGGAAACTGTTGAGCATGAAATACCTAGCAGTGTTGCAGTTCTTGACACAAACCGGTGCGCCTGGCACCTATTACCATACCCCTTTCAAAGGCACTTAAATATTTTGTCTTGGCCATTCACACATACACAATCCATGTCTCAATTGTCTCAAGGCTTAAACATCTTTCTTTAACCTGTCTCCTCCCCTTCATCTACACTGCTTGAAGTGGATTTAACAAGTGACATCAATAAGGGATCATAGCTTTCACCTGGATTCACCTGGTCAGTCTATGTCATGGAAAGAGCAGGTGTTCTTAATGTTTTGTATACTCAGTGTATGTGATCGTATACATTTTTTTTTTTATACAAATGTAAGCAAGGTTTGAAATGATTCTGTTTTAATCAAATATTTTTCTGTATATATATATATATATATATATCTGTTTGGGCTTCTTGCGGTCAATTTGCAGTCTGTTATTTGTAATTATGTTCCACCCACTGACCATCCACTCAACAAAAAAATCGGCCTGCGGCTGAATCTAGTTGATGATCCTTGACCTAAACTGATTATGAAGTGGGAAATGTCCTCCTCCTTCCCTCCCCCTGTCCCTCCCTCTCCTTTTCTCTCTCTCACTCTCCCTCCCCCCTCCCTCCCTCTCATCCCTCCCTCCTCCTCGTGTTCATTGGGGGAGTACAGAACCGTAGCTGGAGAACCCTAGTGACGTCCCTGTGTGGCCTAGACTCAGCGCAGATCACCCAAACATCTGCTTGCTGCTGCCGTGGGCCCGGCCTCTCTCCTCCCTCACTCACCCGTCTCCCCCATCCTCATTTCCTCTTTCGCCATAAAAGGGAACTTGACATTCTTATCTTACTCTGAGCCCTGGAAACTCAAGTCTATACCCAGAGTCAGACATCTTTCTTTACCTTGCCTGTTTTTCCCCAGTCAGATAATATATTGTACTGTAGTGTTACAGGTTGTTGTCTTGAACTGTACTATAGCAAAGACATGACTTGAATTGCCTGCCATTGCGTTGGCAAGTAATCTAAAGAGACAATAGTTATGAATATGATGGCTAACCATATTCTATAAGATGAACAGGTGTTCCTGCACCTGTTTGTTTACTGAGTGTTAATTCATTGAGATGTTAGTTTTCCTGCTCCTGTAGATACAGTATCAATGGCGACAATAAAAACTACAAAGATGCTTTACAGAAGCAACCTGCTTTGGCGTCCCTGGGAGGGATTCCATGCACCATTCCTAGAACTCTAGCTCATTCTTAGAACTACAGTTCTTTCTGTGGATCTCCCAAGCCTTTGCCTAGCTTGCACCTCTGCTCAGTGTGTCCAAACATTTTCTCAGACAGATACAGAGCTATATATGCAGAGGAAATTGAATGACTGTTGTTATTCGCTGGGCAGATTGCCTGAACATAGGTAGCATTGTTCCGCCATTTATATAATAAATTGGAAGTGTGTGAAACATCTGTATAAATACGATTGAGTACAGTGCTGCTTCACACTGCACCAGAGAGCAGCGTTGTTTGTTCTGAGCTTAAATTAGAATGCAATTACATTTCTATGGGGTCAAATATATCTACAAACATATGACTCTGTCAACTGTTTGTCCATCTATGGCTACAAATGGTATTGACGTACCGGTAGAGTAATGTATTTTTTCCAGTTGGTGTACTTACACATCGTGTTTGTGTGACTGCACATCAAAATGCAATTACATGCATTACATCTGCAAACAAACTCAAATTGATTGTTAAAACCTTTCCTTACTGTAGAACCATTACGCAGGGGATATAACGTTTATGTATGGTAAATGATTTATAGAACTCAGAAAATGTGTATTTGTCTTGGATAGTTTTCAGATCCCATTTAGATTGTGCTGTATAAGGATAATTTGGTTATGGACTAATACTCATGTCAGTAAATCATTAAATGTTTACGCAGTTTTTGGAGGTGAGGGACAAAGCCAGTGAGATTGATAGCCACTTAGGGTTCATCCCCATTTAATCACCATGTACTGTACTTGTGCATAGCAAAACCCTTCATCTCTCTTTACATCCTTGTAATCAACAACAACACCCTTGTCTGGAATTTCCTCTTCTACTGTAAGTAACCTACTTCCAGTCAGAAATGTGGACACCCACCCTCATCACCACCTCCTCCACATACCCCCAGTCAGAAACTTTCTGTCAGGAATGAGTTGAGGCTGTATGGGGCAGGCATCTTGGAGAACCAGAGGAGGGGAGTATGTCTTGGCTCGGACCCATCAGAAGGGCTTCTTTCTTGTCCACAGGATGTGCATAGACTGCTGCCTCGTCCTGACTTCTGCACTTGATCCCGTCAGGGTTCTCCCCCCCCCCCCCCCCCCTCTTTTCTTGGGTCATACATCAGGTCTACGGCCTGAGATACAGCCTGTTACATTGTCATTAAAGGGCAATGAATAAGCCTATAAACAAACACAGCGCAGTAAGGGGAGAGGTGGAGGGCTGAGCAGGGCTTAGGGAGTGGAAAGTCTCTACAGACTAAATAACTCCTAACTGTGGTTTGTGCTGGAGAACTGATGGCGCTTTGAAGCGAGTCAGAGCAAGTACGTCATGAAATATAACTTAAAGGAATCAACACCTTAGGACTGCTAAGTCAAAAATAAGATAACATTTCACAAAAGTGCACTAACCCTTTAAACACACACATTTTATGATAATCTGTAGAGGTGATATCATTAACATCATATACAGTGGGAGAAAAAAGTATTTAGTCAGCCACCAATTGTGCAAGTTCTCCCACTTAAAAAGATGAGAGAGGCCTGTAATTTTCATCATAGGTACACGTCAACTATGACAGACAAATTGAGAAAAAAAAATCCTGCAAATCACATTGTAGGATTTTTAATGAATGTATTTGCAAATTATGGTGGAAAATAAGTATTTGGTCACCTACAAACAAGCAAGATTTCTGGCTCTCACAGACCTGTAACTTCTTCTTTAAGAGGCTCCTCTGTCCTCCACTCGTTACCTGTATTAATGGCACCTGTTTGAACTTGTTATCAGTATAAAAGACACCTGTCCACAACCTCAAACAGTCACACTCCAAACTCCACCATGGCCAAGACCAAAGAGCTGTCAAAGGACACCAGAAACAAAATTGTAGACCTGCACCAGGCTGGGAAGACTGAATCTGCAATAGGTAAGCAGCTTGGTTTGAAGAAATCAACTGTGGGAGCAATTATTAGGAAATGGAAGACATACAAGACCACTGATAATCTCCCTCGATCTGGGGCTCCACGCAAGATCTCACCCCGTGGGGTCAAAATGATCACAAGAACGGTGAGCAAAAATCCCAGAACCACACGGGGGGACCTAGTGAATGACCTGCAGAGAGCTGGGACTAAAGTAACAAAGCCTACCATCAGTAACACACTACGCCGCCAGGGACTCAAATCCTGCAGTGCCAGACGTGTCCCCCTGCTTAAGCCAGTACATGTCCAGGCCCGTCTGAAGTTTGCTAGAGTGCATTTGGATGATCCAGAAGAGGATTGGGAGAATGTCATATGGTCAGATGAAACCAAAATAAAACTTTTTGGTAAAAACTCAACTCGTCGTGTTTGGAGGACAAAGAATGCTGAGTTGCATCCAAAGAACACCATACCTACTGTGAAGCATGGGGGTGGAAACATCATGCTTTGGGGCTGTTTTTCTGCAAAGGGACCAGGACGACTGATCCGTGTAAAGGAAAGAATGAATGGGGCCATGTATCGTGAGATTTTGAGTGAAAACCTCCTTCCATCAGCAAGGGCATTGAAGATGAAACGTGGCTGGGTCTTTCAGCATGACAATGATCCCAAACACACCGCCCGGGCAACGAAGGAGTGGCTTCGTAAGAAGCATTTCAAGATCCTGGAGTGGCCTAGCCAGTCTCCAGATCTCAACCCCATAGAACATCTTTGGAGGGAGTTTAAAGGCTGTGTTGCCCAGCGACAGCCCCAAAACATCACTGCTCTAGAGGAGATCTGCATGGAGGAATGGGCCAAAATACCAGCAACAGTGTGTGAAAACCTTGTGAAGACTTACAGAAAACGTTTGACCTGTGTCATTGCCAACAAAGGGTATATAACAAAGTATTGAGAAACTTTTGTTATTGACCAAATACTTATTTTCCACCATAATTTGCAAATAAATTCATTAAAATCCTACAATGTGATTTTCTGGATTTTTTTTTCTCATTTTGTCTGTCATAGTTGACGTGTGCCTATGATGAAAATTACAGGCCTCTCTCATCTTTTTAAGTGGGAGAACTTGCACAATTGGTGGCTGACTAAATACTTTTTTCACCCACTGTATGTACATTTATATTGATAATAACCAATACTGATCACCAAGACTCTCATAACAAAGACTGATATATTATCTAATGATTTATGTTATGATGAAAAACACTGAGATGTCATCAGAGGGAGATGCTACAAGTAGATTGCGCAGAGTTATCCCCATAGAAGCACCCCGACTTGTTTGAACAATACCATTGCTGCTGGACCATATTTAGTCACTGGGGCCCAGGCCACCTGCGCAAGACTTTTAAGCTGCCCAGATTCCATCCAGACCCCACAGTCCTTATATGGCACAGTGAGTCTCTGCATTTCTTCCTCCCTTCCCCTCTCTCTCTCCTTCCTTACTACACACCATCCTCCCTGATCTTGATGTTGACCAGAGACCCAGCCAGCAGGTTTCCAACCCCCAGTCATCCCCCTCCATCTTGGTCCCTTGAACTGTTATCGTCATTTTGCACACACACCAATGGCGATGTGCTGTTTGGCACCGGAGAGAGTTCCAGTCCTGGCATCACAAAGCAAGGTGATTTATTGAGCCAATCAGGAGGTGTCCTTATATAGGACGTTCCATTGGACTAGAGATAGAGGAGCTGGAAAGAGGAAGAAGAGGAGAATGCGATGTGTGTAACAATGTGGGGACAAACAGACACGTGGGATGGTGATGCATCCCCATCCTCCAGTAGTATGTATCAAGGGGAATCTCTCTCTCGCTTTCCCCTCCTCTGAAGTCCAGCAAGATGGATTTGGTAACAGATGGGCTGCCTTGTTGGGAGTGGGACTGGTCCCTTGTATATACAGTAGTACTGTGGGCCAATGGGACTAGGCCACAGAACCTCTGGGACAGGAAGAGAAGAGGTACATGTTACATCAGGACACCTTTCTACTGTTCTCACCTCCAGCCATTCTAGGTTTCTCCAAAATGTGATGTTGAGGTCTGGTACCACCAGACTAACTAATGTGTGATAATGACAAGTCCTCCATTGCTCCATCAGGTCAACACAGCTGTCCCAGCTGGAATCGAAGTGTGGTTGAAGTGTTAGCCCACTGAGCTAAAGGCTTAGCACACCCTGACCAAACCACCTCGGTTATGTCAGCAAAGTACCATGAAACATCATCAGAAGTGCCATGGACACAGCCAACACCCAAACCCCCAAAAGCAAATCAGCCAATGGAGATGAATTGCTCATATTATTTATTTTGACAGGCCAAAGTAACATCAAGTAAACAGACATACTAGAGAGACACAGACTGTATATACACTGCTCAAAAAAATAAAGGGAACACTTAAACAACACAATGTAACTCCAAGTCAATCACACTTCTGTGAAATCAAACTGTCCACTTAGGAAGCAACACTGATTGACAATAAATGTCACATGCTGTTGTGCAAATGGAATAGACGACAGGTGGAAATTATAGGCAATTAGCAAGACTCCCCCAATAAAGGACTGGTTTTGCAGGTGGTGACCACAGACCACTTCTCAGTTCCTATGCTTCCTGGCTGATGTTTTGGTCACTTTTTAATGCTGGCGGTGCTTTCACTCTAATGGTAGCATGAGACGGAGTCTACAACCCACACAAGTGGCTCAGGTAGTGCAGCTCATCCAGGATGGCACATCAATGCGAGCTGTGGCAAGAAGGTTTGCTGTGTCTGTCAGCGTAGTGTCCAGAGCATGGAGGCGCTACCAGGAGACAGGCCAGTACATCAGGAGACGTGGAGGAGGCCGTAGGAGGGCAACAACCCAGCAGCAGGACTGCTACCTCCGCCTTTGTGCAAGGAGGAGCAGGAGGAGCACTGCCAGAGCCCTGCAAAATGACCTCCAGCAGGCCACAAATGTGCATGTGTTTGCTCAAACGGTCAGAAACAGACTCCATGAGGGTGGTATGAGGGCCCGACGTCCACAGGTGGGGGTTGTGCTTACAGCCCAACACCGTGCAGGACGTTTGACATTTGCCAGAGAACACCAAGATTGGCAAATTCGCCACTGGCGCCCTGTGCTTTTCACAGATGAAAGCAGGTTCACACTGAGCACATGTGACAGACATGACAGAGTCTGGAGACGCCGTGGAGAACGTTCTGCTGCCTGCAACATCCTCCAGCATGACCGGTTTGGCGGTGGGTCAGTCATGGTGTGGGGTGGCATTTCTTTGGGGGGCCGCACAGCTCTCCATGTGCTCGCCAGAGGTAGCCTGACTGCCATTAGGTACCGAGATGAGATCCTCAGACCCCTTGTGAGACCATATGCTGGTGCGGTTGGCCCTGGGTTCCTCCTAATGCAAGACAATGCTAGACCTCATGTGGCTGGAGTGTGTCAGCAGTTCCTGCAAGAGGAAGGCATTGATGCTATGGACTGGCCCGCCCGTTTCCCAGACCTGAATCCAATTGAGCACATCTGGGACATCATGTCTCGCTCCATCCACCAACGCCACGTTGCACCACAGACTGTCCAGGAGTTGGCGGATGCTTTAGTCCAGGTCTGGGAGGAGATCCCTCAGGAGACCATCCGCCACCTCATCAGGAGCATGCCCAGGCATTGTAGGGAGGTCATACAGGCACGTGGAGGCCACACACTACTGAGCCTCATTTAGACTTGTTTTAAGGACATTACATCAAAGTTGGATCAGCCTGTAGTGTGGTTTTCCACTTTAATTTTGAGGGTGACTCCAAATCCAGACCTCCATGGGTTGATAAATTTGATTACCATTGATAATTTTTTCAGCACATTCAATTATGTAAAGAAAAAAGTATTTAATAAGATTATTTCATTCATTCAGATCTAGGGTGTGTTATTTTAGTGTTCCCTTTATTTTTTTTGAGCAGTGTATATCCATGGGAGATACTGAGATTCCCATGATTTAGAGTTCAAACTAGAGAAAAAGGAGCCAAGTTTGAGTTGAATTGATGTCATTTCAGAAGGATGTTCTGCGTGATATGATGTGTGAGAAGGGCTCTTGATGATGGCAGTGTGCCATTCGGAAAGAGACAGTTGGGAAACACAGTGGCAGTGTCAATCCTAAACATCATCCTTAAAAACGGACGACTGACACTTATAACTACTGTTTACTATACATTTTGTTGCATCCTTGAGCTCCTTAGGCCATATTCCCACAGTAGGTCCATAGGAGGGTCATGGTCCTTGGATGACTCATCACCCACATTTTCAACAGTTTCTATGAAGATATGAATATAAAAGTATTAATTTAATACAGTTGAAGTCGGAAGTTTACATACACCTTAGCCAAATATATTCAAACTCAGTTTTTCACAATTCCTGATATTTAATCCTAGTAAAGATTCCCTGTCTTAGGTCAGTTAGGATCACCACTTTAATTTTAAGAATGTGAAATGTCAGAATAATAGTAGAGAGAATGATTTATTTCAGCTTTTATTTCTTTGATCACATTCCCAGTGGGTCAGAAGTTTACATACACTCAATTAGTATTTGGTAGCATTGTCTTTAAATTGTTTAACTTGGGTCAAACGTTTTGGGTAGCCTTCCACAAGCTTCCCACAATAAGTTGGGTGAACTTTGGCGCATTCCTCCTGACAGAGCTTGTGTAACTGAGTCAGGTTTGTAGGCCTCCTTGCTCGCTGTCACGATCGTCGTATGGAGTAGACCAATGCGCAGCGTGTTGAGCGAACATACTTTATTTAATTAAAGTGTACACACGATACAAAAACAACAAAACGATAACGTAACGTCCTAGGTAACATAGACCAACACGGAACAAGATCCCACAAACACAAAGGGAAAACAGACAGTTTAAATATGGCTCCCAATCAGAGACAACCAGCCACAGCTGACACTCGTTGCCTCTGATTGGGAGTCACTCTAGCCAACATAGAAATAAACACAACTAGAACTCCCAACATAGAACTACAACACATAGAATGAGCACACCCTGGCTCAACATATAGAGTCCCAGAGCCAGGGTGTGACAGTACCCCCCCCTAAAGGCGCGGACTGCGACCGCGCCTCCACTAGAACAAAACAGGGGAGGGCTGGGTGGGCATTCCTCCTCGGCGGTGGTTCTGGCTCCGGGCTTGCCCACCACCCTCCAATAAACCCCCCATAGCGCCCCTGGTCCGGTCTGGCCCCGCTGGCTGGAGCTGAACTGGACGTAGTAGGAGCGGATAGCTTCAGCTCCGTTGTGGAGCAGCTGACCGGTACCTGATTAGGCACCGGTGACCCAGGCACGGGTTGTGCCGGACTGACGACGCGCACCCCTGGCTTGGTGCGTGAGGCAGGAACGGACCGGACCGGGCTGACGATGCGCACCCCTGGCTTGGTGCGTGGAGCAGCAACGGGCCGGACCGGGCTGACGATGCGCACCCCTGGCTTGGTGCGTGGAGCCGGAACGGGCCTCACCGGACTGACGACTCGTACCCCTGGCTTGGTGCGTGGAGCAGCAACGGGCCGGACCGGGCTGACGATGCGCACCCCTGGCTGGATGCGTGGAGCCGGAACGGGCCTTACCGGGCTGACGACTCGCACCCCTGGCTGGGTGCGTGGAGCCGGAACGGGCTTTACCGGGCTGACGACTCGCACCCCTGGCTTGGTGCGAGTAGCAGGAACGGGCTGGACCAGGCTGACGACTCGCACCCCTGGCTTGGTGCGAGTGGCAGGAACGGGCTGGACCAGGCTGACGACTCGCACCCCTGGCTTGGTGCGAGTAGCAGGAACGGGCTGGACCAGGCTGACGACTCGCACCCCTGGCTTGGTGCGAGTGGCAGGAACGGGCAGGACCAGGCTGACGACTCGCACCCCTGGCTTGGTGCGAGTGGCAGGAACGGGCTGGACCAGGCTGACGACTCGCACCCCTGGCTTGGTGCGAGTGGCAGGAACAGGCCGGGCCGGGCTGGCGACGCACACCGTAGGCTTGGTGCGAGTGGCAGGAACAGGCCGGGCCGGGCTGGCGACGCACACCGTAGGCTTGGTGCGAGTGGCAGGAACAGGCCGGGCCGGGCTGGCGACGCGCACCGTAGGCTTGGTGCGAGTGGCATGAACAGGCCGGGCCGGGCTGGCGACGCACACCGTAGGCTTGGTGCGAGTGGCAGGAACAGGCCGGGCCGGGCTGGCGACGCACACCGTAGGCTTGGTGCGAGGGGCAGGAACAGGCCGGGCCGGGCTGGCGACACGCACCGTAGGCTTGGTGCGAGGGGCAGGAACAGGCCGGGCCGGGCTGGCGACGCGCACCGTAGGCTTGGTGCGAGGGGCAGGAACAGGCCGGGCCGGCGACGCGCACCGTAGGCTTGGTGCGAGGGGCAGGAACAGGCCGGGCCAGGCTGGCAACGCGCACCGTAGGCTTGGTGCGAGGGGCAGGAACAGGCCGGGCCGGGCTGGCGACGCGCACCGTACACTTGGTGCGAGGGGCCGGAACAGGCCGGACCGGGCTGGCGACGCGCACCGTACACTTGGTGCGAGGGGCCGGAACAGGCCGGACCGTACTGGGGACACACACCACTGGCTCTACACCGGGATCTGGAACGGGCCGGACCGGACTGGTAACACACCCCAGTACCTCTCGCCGTGCCTCCACACCTTCCTTCCCTACTTTGGCCAGTGGCCCCCTTAACCTGGTGGCCTTCTGAATACGCCCCTTTTCTGCCTCCGTCAACCCCGTCGTCCATGCCCTGTGCCCCCCCCCTAAAAAATGTTTTGGGTTGCCTCTCGACCGTCCGACGACGACACTGATCACGCCGTTGCTCCTCTCTCCGTCGTGCCTCTACCGTCTCACTCCATGGCCGGCGATCCATCCCGGCCAAGATTTCCTCCCAGGTCCAGGACCCCTGCCCGTCTAAGATCTGCTCCCACGTCCAGGCTGCCTGCTCCTGGACATGCTGCTTGGTCCTGGTATGGTGGGATCTTCTGTCACGATCGTCGTATGGAGTAGACCAATGCGCAGCGTGTTGAGCGAACATACTTTATTTAATTAAAGTGTACACACGATACAAAAACAACAAAACGATAACGTAACGTCCTAGGTAACATAGACCAACACGGAACAAGATCCCACAAACACAAAGGGAAAACAGACAGTTTAAATATGGCTCCCAATCAGAGACAACCAGCCACAGCTGACACTCGTTGCCTCTGATTGGGAGTCACTCTAGCCAACATAGAAATAAACACAACTAGAACTCCCAACATAGAACTACAACACATAGAATGAGCACACCCTGGCTCAACATATAGAGTCCCAGAGCCAGGGTGTGACACTCGCACACGCTTTTTCAGTTCTGCCCACAACTTTTCTATAGGATTGAGGTCAGGGCTTTGTGATGGCCACTCCAATACCTTGACTTTGTTGTCCTTAAGCCATTTTGCCACAACTTTGGAAGTATGCTTGGGGTCATTGTCCAGTTGGAAGACCCATTTACGACCAAGCTTTAACTTCCTGACTGATGTCTTGAGATGTTGCTTCAATATATCCACATAATTTTCCTTCCTCATGATGCCATCTATTTTGTGAAGTGCACCAGTTCCTCCTGCAGCAAAGCACCCCCACAGCATGATGCTGCCACCCCCATGCTTCACGGTTGGGATGGTGTTCTTCGGCTTGCAAGCAACCCCCTTTTTCCTCCAAGCATAACAATGGTCATTATGGCCAAACAGTTCTTTTTTGTTTCATCAGACCAGAGGACATTTCTCCAAAAAGTACGATCTTTGTCCCCATGTGCAGTTGCAAACCGTAGTCTGGCTTTTTTATGGCGGTTTTGGAGCAGTGGCTTCTTCCTTGCTGAGCGGTCTTTCAGGTTATGTAGATATATATACTTTTGTACCTGTTTCCTCCAGCATCTTCACAAGGTCCTTTGTTGTTGTTCTGGGATTGATTTGCACTTTTCGCACCAAAGTACGTTCATCTCTAGGAGACAGAACGCATCTCCTTCCTGAGCGGTATGACGGCTGTGTGGTCCCATGGTGTTTATACTTGCGTACTATTGTTTGTACAGATGAACGTGGTACCTTCAGGCGTTTGTAAATTGCTCCCAAGGATGAACCAGTCTTGTGGAGGTCTAAAAAAAAAAAATCTGAGGTCTTGGCTGATTTATTTTGATTTTCCCATGATGTCAAACAAAGAGGCACTGAGTTTGAAGGTAGGCCTTGAAATACATCCACAGGTACACCTCCAATTGACTAAAAATTATGTCAATTAGCCTATCAGAAGCTTCTAAAGCCATGACATCATTTTCTGGAATTTTCCAAGCTGTTTAAAGGCACAGACAACTTAATGTATGTAAACTTCTGACCCACTGGAATTGTGATACAGTGAATTATAAGTGAAATAATATGTCTGTAAACAATTGTTGGAAAAATGACTTGTGTGTCATGCACAAAGTAGATGTCCTAACCGACTTGCCAAAACTATAGTTTGTAAACAAGAAATTTGTGGAGTGGTTGAAAAACGAGTATTAATGACTCCAACCTAAGTGTATGTAAACTTCCGACTTCAACTATACAAGTAGGCTATTCATAGCTACTGTACACACACCGCATAACGTTTTCCATTATGCTCATTATACGAAGAGGTACTAAGTATATTATGCATACCAGATTACTATAAAGTGTGTGCGCTTTATAGTAATCTGCACTTCGTTCTGCTTTTCAGCCGTCAAGCACGCGTGAAGGCTACAGTACCACCGAGTTTTCAAACCTTTCGCACCCCGCGGTAGAAGTGGATGCTGTGCGCTGTCAGATCAGAGAGAGGAGGGTCTGCGCGTGCGGCTCCACCCTCCGGGTTTAAATGGTAAAGCGAGGTATTATACCAGGGTAATTTGGACTGTTCGTCTTTGGAGTAGGCTACCCCGTCAACCGCAGGACGCTCCAAACCCTAACTTTCCAAATCCCAAACCCCCCTGCTGATTCGAATTCATCAAATTTGTAAGTCATTTATTTTTATGCAAGGCCATTGTTTTACTTTGATACAAGTTGGAGAGAGTGAGAGTGCACTTGTTGTTTTGCGCGTACGTCTATAGTGTTCATTACGCACGCTTAGCAACATTGATTATGGCAATTGAAACGGACATTTTTGTTTATCAAATGTAGCCTATATTGTCATTCCTTCATGTGTATAGGTCTACAGCCATTGCTTGGCTTTTGAAAACATGGCACAGTTGATCTTAAAACCTGTTATAAACTGGTTTTATCAGAAGACATCTTCAGAGCAAGATCAGAGGGCACCGATGAGCTGGGGGCATTCCGCACACTGCTTTCACAATGTATTACTTAGCAAAATGACCAGGAAATAGATATCAGATATCAATTATCACTGTTGATCTCTGTTACAATTGCATGCTTTTGACAGCTGTTTTGCCTGACTCTAATGTAAATGCAGAACAAGCCAAATCACTCCAGAATAAATTACTATCAGTGGTAGCCTATACAATGTAACTGCAGTGCTGACATCTGTCTGATGCAGTCACATGATGATGTGGTTAAAGAGTCTGTGACCTTTGCATGTTGGCCATCTTTATCAGATAATTCTTCACTTTATCAGTGATGCACAACATTGCCTAACAATGCCTTTCTTTACCATGTTTTCTATACACTAACCAGTAATGCTATCTATATAGTAACCATGTTATTTATTATGTAACAGCTTGGAATAACAGTTTGACTGAACGATTTATGCCAGTAGTGCCATAGGCTATAGGAAGTGAGGGGAAGTTGACTTTATGTATCTGAAAGAAGAAACAGGCTGAGTGCTAACCAGGGAGTTTCCTGTTCTCCTAATATGGTAGTTTAAAGCTGTCTGTCTGTCTTGATGCTGAACTTTGTGGTGTGGTGGCTCAGGGTAGACTTGAGAGTCATATCCTCTCCAGTTTGCAGTGACTCAAACCAGCATCAAACTGGAAAATGTCAGTGAGTGATCAGAAAGACACTGGGGTCATCTTCATAGTAACTGAAGTTGACCAGATGTTGAAACCTAAGCTAGTAGTTTGCTGACAGGAAAAGTGATTATCATAAGGTTATGCTGCATGGGAGTTTGAGTAAAGCAAGCTTGTGGTTTTCTATCTCAGTCTGAGGACTTTGTTACCGCTCAGCTATATTGTCTCTGGTTGACTTTGGAGATTCATTTTGACGGTCTTTGTCGATCCACCACAGAGAGCCTGCAGCATCATCTAAATGATGTTTTCATCTGACTTTCATTCGTTTTTCAGTGAAATAAAGCACTGCTCTAAGGCACAAGTGAAAACAACATGGTCAGAGGATCCATCAGGAGAAAATAAAGGCTTCAGATACTTTTAGAGTTGGAGAACGGCCAAACTGCCTAATAAGAAGAGATATGTTTGGAGTAAGCAACACGTGAGACACCATAGCAGTAGAATCCAAGACTGAAATGCATGGTGCTCTGACTGTCTCTGGGCAGGTCGTTACAACATTAACCTTAATTGTGTTTAAATGGCCTAACACAATTGTGAGCTCATAGGCTTCATTCTTCTTCAATGTTTCAGGACCAGGCATTTACATTTTTTTTTGGGACGTACTGGATTGTAGTGTTGTTTATTCGTCGTCACATACCTCAGCATACAAATCTGGTTGAATCTGATATCATTACAATCGGTTTTCGCCCACTAGGACAACTGTGTGTGTGTTTACATATGGCCTATTGCAGTTCATCAGGACTCGGAGTGCAGCAAATCAGTTGCCTGGCTACCCAAACTCCTTGCTCCGGCCAAACGCAACGCCACAGACTTTAGTTTCTTCTCCGCAATGAGTCTGGATCTGAGTACCTCCCCGACAATTTTAGAACGCAAACACATTCTAACCGTTCTGATTAGTCCCAGAAACCGATGGGTTGGGCCAGAGCCAGAACACACATGGGTTCCTCTGCCCCGTTTAGAAAATGTTTGATACTATGATTGGTTAGAAATGATCCTATTGCTGATTACTTTGTTTTGTCCAACACCCCTCATTTTGACGTCACCACAAACGACTTCAACGATGGCAGTCTGACTGAAGTATGTAGTGAACATAGAGCAGCGGAATAATTCAGCTTGAGTCATCAGGCAAGAAAAGCAGGGCCTTAGTGTTAGTTGATACAGTATACCAGCCGATATACCAGAGTAGTGAATGTGTTAGATACTGTGACAGTTTGGGAGAATTACCATTATTAGGCCTAACTCTTATCCTGGCATAGCTGAGCGCAATCCATTAGAGTCGTCAAGGCTTGATGATACAGTGTTTAGTAACAGTACAGTAACTACTAAGAAATTAGTTTTTGCGATGAAGCCAGGAATCAGGGAAGGGATGGAATGATGAGGGAGAGGGGTAAAACCTTTCACAGGCCCAGGGGTCACCATTCAGCCCCTACAAATAAAGGGCAAGTGGTCTCCTGGGCAACCAGCCCATTCATACACAGCACAAGGACATAATTTCATCCCTCTCTCATCCACCATTTATTTATTTGATGAAAAACAGGATCTATAATTCCAAATGGCACCCTATTCCCTGTAGTGCATGACTTTTGACCAGAGCCCTAGTCAAAAGTAGTGCACTAGATAGGGTGCCATTTGGGATGCAACCAGGATCTATAGTTCCCCTATAATAAATACAGCTTCAACAACATTGATTCAATATTTACATTTTAGTCATTTAGCAGACGCTCTTATCCAGAGCAACTTACAGTTAGTGAGTGCATACATTATTTTAATATTTTTTCATACTGGCCCCCCGTGGGAATCGAACCCACAACCCTGGCATTGCAAACGCCATGCTCTACCAACTGAGCTACATACCTGCCGGCCATTCCCTCCCATACCCTGGGCCAATTGTGCGCCGCCCCATGGGTCTCCCGGTCGCGGCCGGCTACGACAGAGCCTGGATTCGAACCAGGATCTCTAGTGGCACAGCTAGCACTGCGATGCAGTGTCTTAGACCACTGCGCCACTCAGTGTTATTATCTGATTATCCTATGGAGGCTTTAAAGCGGCAATCAGAAGTAGAAACAAAGGACTCCCTGCCCCTGTTTCGGTAAAAATGTAACCACTCTCAAATTCATAGACAGAGATGCAAGGACTGACCATCCATGATATCAAAAGTATAGTTTTAACCGTACTTTGAGGCTATACAGTGTTTGTTAACATTTACTTTGTTTACAAACAATGGAATATAACAAGCTTATATGTTGGCTTCTGATGGGGTATGACAGTTGAACTAAGCTCATGAGGCATTTTTAAGTTATATTCTTCAACAATCTGTCACGCTCGTTGATAGACGGCTCGGACCAAGGTGCAGCGTGGTAGGCGAACATATTACTTTATTAAATGAACACCGACAAAACAACAAAAATACAAACGAACGTAAAGTTCTGCAGGCTACACAGCACCTATACAAAAACAAGATCCCACAAACTAAGGTGGGAAAAGGGCTGCCTAAGTATGATCCCCAATCAGAGACAACAATAGACAGGTGCCTCTGATTGGGAACCACACCCGGCCAACAAAGAAATAGAAAAACTAGAATGCCCACCCAAATCACACCCTGACCTAACTAAATAGAGAAATAAAATGGATCTCTAAGGTCAGGGCGTGACACAATCAATGGTTACATATCATTATTAAATGGGTTAGATACGACAATGAGTTCTTATCAGATGATAAAGGAAGTGATTCCTTCTTATCTTCTGTCTTTGCTTCTTGGAAAGACTGACTTTGCTACTGAGCATTTCACCAGAATTTTACTGTACCCTTCCTCCTCTTCTCCTCCCCTCCCCTCCCCTCCTCCCCCTCCTCTCTTCTCAACCCTCTTTTCCTCTGCCCCTCGTTCTTCTGACAGTGTTGACAAACAGTCTTCTGAGACTCCTCCTCCACCTCTTCCCCTCTCCTCATTTTCTCACCCTATCATGCTCTTTAAGTACGGTCTTATAGTCTCTACCAGACTGGACTGCTTCCTATCAGCAAACTGTCACCCTGTCAACCCCCTACTCAGACAGCGGTCCTCAGTGTACACTGGCTGAGAACAAAGGTGAACACACGTTGACACAACAAGATGAAGAGAGAGACAGAGAGAGGGGGAGAGGGGGGCGAGAGAACGAGAGAGGAGAGAAGGGGGTGAGGAACCACTGACCGTGCGTTGACACGACACGATAAGAAGGGAGGGAGGGTGCTGAAATGTTAAGGATTAGGGATGAGAGAGAGAGAGAGAGAGAGAGAGAGAGAGAGAGAGAGAGAGAGAGAGAGAGAGAGAGGACCAAAATGTTTGAGAGGTGCAGAAAAGTTCAAGGGAGTGATGACACTTGCCTTGCTGCATCTACAGTAACAGTACTGTAGGGGAGTGTCAGGAAAAGTCCAGTCAGTCAGTAAAGGGAATAGTTCATCCTGAATCAGCTGCAATGTCTCCTCTTTATACACAACCTTGGACTACTGTGTTAGTGCTGCATGGTGTTGTGTACTAGTACGGCCCCAGTTTATTCTGTGCTGTGCTCTACAACCATTGCAAATAAGGAACAGGATAGAGGATAATGTCATTTTTCCTAAAAATAGTGTCTCACTCTGGCTAAGTGGATATTTCTGCTTCCAACCAAGGGTTTTGTGGGTAGTTTGGCTCGAGCTAGTCCCAGGGGACAAAGTGACAATCTTTCCCAGGAGGACTTGTGACTTCCATAGATCCCATTCCAAGTCCTAGAAAGAGCATGCCAGTCTGTAACTGTGACTGACTATACTAAGAAAGTGAGGGCTGGATAGGAATGATGGGTGCAGAGACTCTATGATGTAGTGCAATGGATTATAGTCTGAGTCTTATCAACCAAGACTAGTTTGATTTACCAGCCCAAAGGCCAACATTTATCATTAGTTATGTCTTATGTCTGCGTAGTCTGATTGGAATTTGTAAGATCAGGTGTGTCACAATCATTTAGACACTGTAGTACTATTGAACTGAATCAATTGGTGTTTCTATTAGGGTATTAAACACAGCAGGTTATTACCACGTTTCCAGTAATGCATTCATAACAGCACTGAATTATAAAATACTAGCACTGAGTTTGCCATAGAACTGTGCACCTGCCGTGGCTCCACCTCCTACAGGTATGACTCAAAGCCCAGCGGCTAGCTAGCTAGCATCCCTCCCTCCAGCACACTACACCATACAGCCACAGATGAGAACAGCACAGTGGCGGGATCATATGAAGCATGAACATGAAAACCCCCCAAACAAGCTCTCCCTCTCCGTCCGTGTTATCATTTTGGAGTAAACTCCAAACTGCGTAGACCAGCTGTAGACATACTCTTCCCTATAAGGGCTTTGTTTGGGAGTTGAACTTGCCTGGCTGTTTAGGTCCATCGAAAGGCCTGCTCCAGAGAAGCAGGCCATATATGGGCATCACAGCACGGGACTGCAATGTAGTGGACGGTGCTGCACAGGGGAGAGAGGGAAAGAGAGAAAAAAAATTGACTTTATTGTTGTTGGAGCAATTTTTTTTTGATTAGGGTACGGGTAAACCCCTCACTTGTAAAAGTGAATAGCTAAAGGGTACTTACAGTACAAGAGTTGAAAATATCAATATAAGTCCTTATCGCATATGGTACAGTTACTTAGAAGTCATTTCCCAGAGTCTATCTTCATATCTAAATTAGGCACTGTGATGGTTGTAGTCTCCCTTGTGGCTCGTGTGTGAGAGTGTAGGAGGCTAAGCCCGAAGACGAGGGTCTGTGAGAATTACTGTAGTCTGGGAGTTTCTAGATGGATGAAGAAATGTTATTAACCCTTTGAGTGTCCATGCCTTCTGTGAACGTATGGCTGGCAGTGGTAGGAGAGTATACATGTAGTGTCTGACTCATACACCGTTTAGTTAGCCCCTTGGGTATGTTGTTGCCGGACTGAAAACAGAGTTTTCTGTGTGAGAAAGTATTTACAGAAAGAATCATGCAAGGCTTTGTGGTCCTCTGTAGCTCAGCTGGTAGAGCACGGCGCTTGTAACGCCAAGGTAGTGGGTTCGATCCCCGGGACCACCCATACACAAAAAAAATGTATGCACGCATGACTGTAAGTCGCTTTGGATAAAAGCGTCTGCTAAATGGCATATTATTATATTATATTATTTAAATCTATTCAATTATATATATTTTTTGTAATGACTCAAACATCTTGACCCCTAACCTGTGGTTGCCGTGCATGACACAGACCCACAATCCCCTTCTCTCAGAGTCAATGACTAGCCAAACCATAAACACATAAACCAAACCAAGTCAATCCAACCCAGTCTTTTAACATTTGAACATTTCTTCTCTCTTTCTCCCCCCAGCCCCCTCTCTCTCTCTCTCTCTCTCTCTCCCCATCTCCAGCTGCCCCCCCTCCCAAAAAAAAAAAGACAGAAGATCTTAGAAGATCCAAGATCCTCCACCGACCACCAAGATGGCTAATAAAAAACAGATGACTGAGGACGAGAAGTTCCTCTTCCTGGACAAGGACTTCATCAACAGTCCCATGGCCCAGGCCGACTGGTCAGCGAAGAAGCTGGTGTGGATCCCCTCTGAGAAGAATGGCTTCGAGGCGGCGAGCGTCAAGGAGGAGCACGGGGACGAGTGCCTGGTAGAGCTGGCCGACAACGGGAAGAAAGTGACAGTGAATAAGGATGATATCCAGAAGATGAACCCTCCCAAGTTCAGTAAGGTGGAGGATATGGCCGAGCTCACCTGCCTGAACGAGGCGTCGGTGCTGCACAACATCCGGGAGAGGTACTTCTCCGGGCTCATCTACGTGAGTTGGACTCTCTACGTTCACACAGATACATACAGTCATACTTGTACACACTCTACACAACCTGAGGTAAATTACTTCTGTCCCACGGCACAGACGTCAATTCAACATCCATTCCACGTTGGTTCAATGTAATTTCATTGAAATGACGTCAAAACAACGTTGATTCAACCAGTGTGTGCCCAGTGGGATAGGCCTATCTACATGAGAAGATATGGTCGTAGAAGCACACAGGCCCATAAATACTCACAATAATACTCACAATCTTCACAACCTTAGAAAGAGGTCCTTGCTACCAGCAAAAAGGACTGTGATAATTTCAAACACAGCAATTGAATAAGTGTAGAATAACCGTGTTTGCTTATTATCAATAATAACCCTGCTTATCCATGTTTTCTCTCTGCAGACATACTCTGGCCTGTTCTGTGTAGTGGTGAACCCATACAAGATGCTGCCCATCTACTCTGAGAAAATCATTGAGATGTACAAAGGGAAGAAACGCCACGAAGTTCCCCCTCACATCTACTCCATCACTGACAACGCCTACAGAAACATGATGCAAGGTAGGTTCATAGTAACACATCTTCCTGTTACTGTAACTTCTTTGTCTTGGAAGGAAGGGTTGGCGTCGATTCAATTTCAATTCAGTCCATGAATTGACTAAAATGAAATGTTTGGAATTTCAGTTTACCTGCTGAATTGACTGAAATTAATGACATTTGAGTTGATCCCAAACCCTGTTTGAAGACCATGGTATCTCACCACAGCTGTTCTTCCTATCTAGCTTGTTACTATCTTGGGAGAATTGGTTTGGTTTGTATCATATCAGCTGCTACAAAACAGTGATTGCAACAGTCTTGCTTCAGTTGTCTTAAGGTCAACAAACCGACAAAACAACATTTTCAATAACTCAACGATAGCTAGCTCTTCAAGACTCTTCAAAAGTGACAATATTTTATATACTCAGCAGAAGACACTTCAGAAGTGACAATATTTTATCAACTTAGCAACTGCAGATAGTTTAAAAGCTAAGACGAGCGTTAAGCTGAGTGCTAGGCCGTGCGTGCGCGCCGAGAGCCTATTTAACGTGATTTGCGTTCTGTTGAAATGGGCTCTGACAGTTTTAAGAGCATGTTGTGGGTAGACTGTCGAGGCAGCTGTAAAATGTCTCACCTTTTGCCACTCGCCTGACAACATAAGAGGTTGTGATGAGGTATCAAGCCACAAAATGAGTGGTACACAAACACCCGAGGTGCCTTATTGCTTAAATATACTGTAGACTTACACGCTCTATCAATGCCCTCTATGGTCAAAAACCTCTCTTCCTGAAGTATGTGGGCTGTGAAACTGCATAAAAACAATGTAAACACAGCTTACTTCAATTAAAGTTCATGAACAGTGACGGTGAATAAGCCTTTTAGTAGCTCATTCAAAGAGAATTCTGGACCCGAGGTGACGATGGGCCAACTCTGCTTACAGTAAATGCCAGTAAAGCGCTCTTGGCTAGCCCCTATAGTGCTAAGACTGAGAGAGCATAAGAGGCTAATATCCTGATGTGGACGACTCAGCATTTCCCACAAGGCTTTGTTATGTGGTGCCAGATGTCAGGGGTCATGTGGACTGAGTTGACCCCAAGGATTTGCTAAGGATTCTGGGGGATTCTTAGAGGAGCTTACTGACATCTGGATTTAGAGAGATGGAGGACAGGAAGTCGGAAGACAGTTCCTCTTCGAATCTTCAATAAAATATTCTCTCCATTTAGCCTTTTCTGTCTGTTGCTTTAGGATTTAAGATAAACTATGGACATTTAGTTGCTACAATATTTCTGTCCATTCCATTTAGATAACTCCTTTGGCAAAATTATCCCCTTGATTCAAGTACTTCATTTGTTATTGTGAATTCTAATCAGATTGTGGATATCAGCCCCTTCTATGTTTAAAATTCTACATTTGACATTTTAGCTGTAAGTAAATGTTAACAGTGTATTTAAATGATAATAACTTGTGACAGTACATGTCAATACTGCGATGATAAATGACACTATACTGTGCAACAACAAGTTCTCACAAGGGCTTTGAGGTTTTATCACATTTCTACTATTGTGTCTTTTTTTACAGCCAGTCACTGTGTTGCTTGTCATGTGTCAACAAAACAGATCTGACTAACTCAATCTATAACCACACAAAGCAGAAACAGAGGAGGCTGCTGTTCTCTTTCCTTACCAAGTCACTACTTCAACATTGTTACACTTCACAATTTTTACACCAGTGAGCCAAGCTGAGCCGAGCCAAACCGTATTGCACTGGCCTGCTTACTCATCTACGGTAGCTGTGAAAATAATGTGAAACAAATGTATCCGAGTCAGCACAGTATGGTTCAGGTTGGCACGATCGTCTAAAAGGGTATTAGTGAACTTAACATTGCAGTCAAAGAGCTGAAAAAACAACACCATCTCTCCTTTAGCCCTCATTTTGACCCTTTTCTGACCAATGGGGTCCTCCCAGAACATGACCTTGAAAGCACATTGTAAATGATGTAAGAACCAACCCTGTCCATTGTTCAAAGTGCTGCAGCATGATGAGAAAAGCTAGAATAAGCCCTGCGATGCTGGCCAAGCAGAAACACAATGACCTCACTCCTACTCGAGCTCAAGTTCCTTATGATGTAGTACACGGTTTAAGCACTGGATACATTTATAGTCATACGTTACAAAGAAGAGAGCAAACCCACTGACTTGATTATCCTCTGTTTTTATCAGTCACTCCAACTTCATAAACTTGAAACCCCATGTTTATATCATTTGGATTTAGGTCTTAGATGGACTTTCTTACACTCATAAGTCACAGGGTAAGCCTGTGCGTGTGCTTGTGTGTGTGCATTATCTTTGAATTTACACACACACACACACACACACACACACACACACACACACACACACACACACACACACACACACACTACGGATCACTCTAGGAGCTGCCTGCCATTCTGTGGGTTCTTGTCAGATAGCATTTCACTTGACATAACATTACAGCTTAGTCAGAGGTAACACGTTACTGTGTGTGTGTGTGTGTGTGTGTGTGTGTGTGAGTGTGTGTGTGTGTGTGTGAGAGTGTGTGTGTGTGTGTGTGTGTGTGTGTGTGTGTGTGTGTGTGTGTGTGTGTGTGTGTGTGTGTGTGTGTGTGTGTGTGTGTGTGTGTGTGTGTGTGTGTGTGTGTGTGTGCGAGTGCGCATGCGTGTGTGAGTGTGTGTGCGCAGCTCCTAGGGGTATCTGTCATGTGAACAGGAAACAAGGCAGGTTGAGGTAAACAAAACCACCACAAAAATGTTAAGCCCTCATTGGATACATTTCTGAATTGTGCCACTGACACGTTTATAACTTTGGAGTAGGATAACAAATAGTTAATCAATGTTTTTACCAGCGATTTGTACTAAGTTGGATCTATGTTGGTCTATGATTGTTACTCGATTTCATCTGTTTTGAGAAATATGGAGTAATATTCTTCCCCACATCTGATTATTTATTTATAATTTAAACAGCACTTTAGAATGTATCTAGATATGTTTAGCTGCTGGATGTGTAGGCGTGCTTATATGAAGAGTTTCTTTCCAAAACGCTATATATCCGTTTTCAGAAATGTTGTTAAATTAGCTTTTATTGTTTAAAGAACTTATGAAAGAGATTGGTGTGTTTTTTCACTGTCTAATCATGGCATGGGGTTGTTGAATGACAGACATGTATTTGTTTGAAATCTATCACTTGATGGTTTCATTTCAGAGAGACAAATAATCATGTTTTTTGCAAATGCTATATATCCGCCTCACTCTCAGAGAAATAAGTAGTACTGCTAGGTTTTACACAGTCAAATGTAACAAATAACTACATTTGTTATAAAAAAAAACTGTACAAATGATACATTTGTGACATCAATATCTAAAAATGAATCAATACAGTGATATGAGATCTGTATGTAAAACATTTACATTTGACATTTTAGTCATTTAGCAGATGCTCTTATCCAGAACGACTTAGAGTTAGTGCATTCATCTTGGTTGAGACAACTACATATCACAGTCAAATATACAGGATACGAACATTCCATTCCAGCTAAACAGTGAATATACACTGAGTATACCAAACAGGAACACCTTGGATTCACCTGTTCAGTCTATGTCATGGAAAGAACAGGTGTTCAGAGTATATACACTCAGTCTATAGTGTTTTGAAAATAATAATAAAAAAAAAATAAAAAAAATCTCAAATCAAATCAATGAATAAAAAATCAGAGAACAGTCATATTTTAGCGTTTTGGGGGCCCTAAGCAAAATGTTGCAAATTTGCTGCAATTCTACTCATTTTGCCGTGGTGTGGAGAGAAAAATATGTTTTAATATGATATCTGACTGAGAGTGACTAACAAAATCAATAGGGGCCCTCCGGTCGGTAATTCGACCATGATTACTACAAGTTTAGATAGCTGCCTAGACTAACTTAACCCCCAAAAATGTTTGCTGACGTGACTGACATAACAAGAGAAAAACTGCTGATGCACAACCAAATTTCGAAATTGCACTTTGTGTACTCTACTATTGTAACTCTCAACAGTAAGTTAAGACACCGACTCAACTTATTATTATTATTTTTTTATCAGCGGGCCTACAAAAGCTGCCCATCTCTGGTGTAGTGTATGACACATACTTTCTGTTGATATGCTGTACGTGTAGGAATCTACCATCTTATTTACATGTACACACAGGAAATGTCTACAGCTATGGTGTGTGCATCCAGTGTCGTGAGTAAACATTATGATGATGGACGGTCAATAGCTCTACTCTGTCACTATGTTTAGATTTGAGAGTTGGGAGTTTTTATTTTTAACAGACTGATAGGATTTCCCACGACAGAATAGACGAGATGACTAATGGACTAATGGTACAGCCCAAACCCCTTAGAGGTATGACTAATGGGGCCTCCCGAGTGGCGCAGTGGTCTAAGGCACTGCACCCCAGTGCACGCTGACTCGGTCGCCAGGTGTACGGTGTTTCCTCCGGCACATTGGTGCGGCTGGCTTCTGGGTTAAGCGGGCACTGTGTCAAGAAGCAGTGCGGCTCGGTTGGGTTGTGTTTCGCCTCTCCCGTGTCCGTACGGGATTTGCAGCAATGGGACAAGACTGTAACTACCAATTGGATACCACGAAATTGGGGAGAAAAAGGGGGTAAAATACAGAAAAAAAAGATGGATGACTAATGGTATGGTCCAAACAAACCCTTTAGGGGGGTGTCGCCGTGCGATCTCTTCATGGGTCAACATATACGTTAAGAGGCGCAAGACTATCAACAACCCTGGCAGTGTCTGATATGGCACCCTATTTCATACAGTGACTTTGACTTTTTCCACATTTTGCCTTATTCTAAAATTGATTAAATTATTATTTTCCCTCATCAATCTACACACAATACCCCATAATGACAAAGCGAAAACAGGTTTTTAGAAATGTTTGCAAATGTATTAAACATAAAAAAACATGAAGAGAAAATGTACATAAGTATTGCTATGAGACTCGAAATTGAGCTCAGGTGCATCATGTTTCCATTGATCATCCTTGAGATGTTTCTACAACTTGATTGGAGTCCACCTGTGGTAAATCCAATTGATTGGACATGATTTGGAAAGGCACACACCTGTCTATATAAGGTCCCACAGTTGACAGTGCATGTCAAGGCAAAATCCAAGCCATGAGGTCGAAGAAATTGTCCGTAGAGCTCCGAGACAGGATTATGTCGAGGGACAGATCTGGGGAAGTGTACCAAAAAATGTCTGCAGCATTGAAGGTCCCCAAGAACAAAGTGGCTTCCATCATTCTTAAATGGAAGAAGTTTGGAACCACCAAGACTCTTCCTAGAGCTGGCCGCCCGGCCAAACTGAGCAATCAGGGGAGAAGGGCCTTGGTCAGGGAGGTTTAGAAGAACCCGATGGTCACTCTGACAGAGCTCCAGAGTTCCTCTGTGGAGATGGGAGAACCTTCCAGAAGGACAACCATCTCTGCAGCACTTCACCAATCAGGCCTTTATGGTAGGGTGGCCAGATGGAAGCCACTCCTCAGTAAAAGGCACATGACAGCCCGCTTGGAGTTTGCCAAAAGGCACCTAAAGGACTCTCGGACCATGAGAAACAACATTCTACCAAGATTGAACTCTTTGGCCTGAATGCCAAGTGGCAGGGACTGGGAGACTAGTCAGGACCGAGGAGAGATCCTTGATGAAAACATGCTCCAGAGCACTCAGGACCTCAGAATAGGGCGAAGGTTCACCTTCCAACAGGACAACGACCCTAAGCACACAGCCAAGACAACGCAAGAGTGGCTTCGGGACAAGACTCTGAATGTCCTTGATTGGCCCAGCCAGAGCCCGGACTTGAACCCGATCGAACATCTCTGAAAATAGCTGTGCAGCGACGCTCCCCATCCAACCTGACAGAGCTTGAAAGGATATGCAGAGAAGAATGGGAGAAACTCCCCAAATACAGGTGTGCCAAGCTTGTAGCTTCATACCCAAGAAGACTCGATGCTGTAATCGCTGCCAAAGGTGCTTCAACAAAGTACTGAGTAAAGGGTCTGAATACTTATGGAAATGTGATATTTCAGCTGTTGTATTTTATACATTTGCAAAAATTTTGAAAAACCTGTTTTTGCTTTATCATTATGGGGTGTGTGTGTAGAGTGATGAGGGGGAAAAAAACGATTTAATCAATTTTAGAATAAATAAATAAATACTTTCCAAATGCACTGTATGTAGTGCATTACTTTAGACCAGACACAGCCTTGCCTGTCTGCTACATAATAACAGATAAAAGTCTTAGATAATAGTCTTAAGGAGTCTACACTTTTCTTAAGTCTCTTAACAGGGTTATCTACAATCAGAGTCTCTGACAATTCTGTGAAATCTTGGCTCTGTTCTCTCCTGGGAAGATTCACATTCCTTCACTAAGGCTTAGAAATGTGCCCTGCCTGCTCTTTGAAGTTTGAAGGGAATAGAGATGTGAAGTTCTCATGCGTTTGGGATTTGTATAAAAAGTTTCAGCTGGTGAGGATGGAGGATGATTTGGATGATGATTGAAACATTGTTTTTCCAATGCCATTGTCATAAAGGGGAATTTATATACATCTCTTATATGAAATGTTCTGTTTGACAGTGATTTGATGACAGGTCTTGGCTTTCTCTCTGGTGAACTCGTGATTGGGATGAGACTAGAGTGACCTTGGAATTTTCCCTTTAAAGCAATTGTAATTTGGGAGACTCCTTCGCTCATCTCTCCTCTCTCTCTCCTCTCTCTCTGTCTGTGTCTCTCTCTCTCTCTTTTTCTTTCTCTCTCAGTATTTTATTTATCTCACTTTGCACTAGGAAGTAGGGTGCCATTTCAGATTGGCCCCTACTCTGTTTGGCGTTTCCTCCTCTCCCAATGCCTCCCGTGCCCCGTGAGGTTCCACTCCCTGGCTCAGAGTTACGTTTGGTGTCAGTGTTGTGTTTTAATCTGTTTTGGGCGTGTTTGGAAATGCTGCACAGCCCTGGATGCCTCTCCTCTCCCTCTCTCCCCTCTGTGCCTTAATTAGGAAGAAAAGGGAACAGACAGCATTTTGCTGTGTGTGGAATGGAACCTAGCCCACTGCCAAGTCACGTTCAAAGTGAGGAATAGCATCCTAGCGCTCAGTTCTTTCCAGTTTGAGCAAAGCCATACAGGCTAGCCTGGCTAGTGTAGCCTAGCATAGTACATGTCCAGTAGGACCAGGGATGGGAATGATGGCCAGTAAGGAGAGATTTCAATCTTTGCGGCGTTACGCTAAATGACACAACATACGAGCCATGTGCTTTCTATAAGCAGATAAGGATAATGCATAGGGGGATTAACTAACCCTCTCTGCCTCTCTCTATTTCTTTCTCTCTCTATTTCTTTCTTTCTTTCTCGCTCTCCTTCTGCTCTCTCTCCCTCTACTCCCCCTCCCCCGCTGTTTCACATAGGTCATGTTTAAATTGCACTGGGCTCCAAATACTTTAACTTGATAATTCAACTAATAATATCCAAATGGTCTTTCTCTCCTCAACAGCATTCCCCAGACTCCAGACACACACACACAGACACACACACATACACACCCTGTCTAGCGTTTAAAGGGGGAAACTGTTTCGTTACATCCCTACATGGACCTTTAGGATTTTCCTAGGATTTTTGACGTAATCTAATTTTGGGATCACTTATCAGGAATTGATAGTTATCTTATTGCTTAACACATCAGGTGGACATATTTCTTTTTCAAAATCAAAGCATTTTTATTCTTTCAAAAATGTTATTCATGTTTTAGGCATGGGAAAGCCCTACCAATTTCTTACTTGAGCAGATGATTGAACTCATGCCCTGTTTGTACAAAGGTTCAACGCATGGCTGTACAAAGATGTGAACGCTTGGTTGATTTCTCTGGAGTAATAAAGTGTATGTTTCATATGGTAGGCTATGTGTGGGCTGAGGACTGCGCCGTACATTGAGACAGAAACAACAGAACGTCATCATCGCTTATAAGTTATTACTCAGGAGCACCACTACTGAAAACATAATACAGAAAGAGTTATAAAAATGAAATACTATCTAAATGTACAGGTAGCAGATAAACATACCAATACTCTATATGATTTACACACGTTTAGAAATGATAAATAGATATATCACGCTAAAGCAACTTAAAGTACAGTGAGTGCATACGTTTTTGAATATGTGACCCTAGTGGGAATTGAACCCATAACCTTGGCAATGCAAGCACCATGCTCTTACCAACTGAGCCACACAGGACCACAAAACTGCATCTTCTTGATTAACCAATCCAATTGTCTTACTATATGGTGTACTGATGTCAGATGGCCATATTGATACTGCATATGTGCATGTATGAGCAACTCTATCCTGACATCATGATTTTTATTTTATCTGCAGATCGTGAGGACCAGTCCATTCTTTGCACGTGAGTTTAAAAAATCACATTTGACACTTTACACTACACACTTTACACTGTACATTATACACTATACACTTTACACTTTACACTTTACACTTTACACTTTACACTTTACACTATACACTATACACTATACACTATACACTTTACACTTTACACTATACAGTACATTTGATCCTAAAATACACCTTTTTCTCCCCTCATTTTTCCTAGACGTCACATAGTTGGATGAGGGAGGGGGGAGGAGGTTTGGGCAGGGGGATGTTGAACAGTAACAGTTATGTAACCCATTACGTAAACACACACTGTGTCCAAAATGACATCCTCTTCCCTATGGGCCCTATGGGCTCTGGTCAAAAGTAGTGCAATGCGCAGGGGGCTCTGGTCAAAAGTAGTGCACTACATAAGGAATAGGGTGCCATTTCGGTCACAGCCACAGTTAAACAAATGAGATACCTCTAACGTCAACATTACCTTTTTCCAGCCTGCTACTGCTCTATACTAACACACGGTGGTCTGTCTGGTAAAAATTAATACTTTGGGGACAATTGTGGTGAAAAGTCTGATTGGTTTGATAGTAAGGCTGACAGGAAGTTCAGTGGGTATTTTGGTGAATCTTAGCTGACATGCTCATGTCATACAGATGTAGGATTTTAATTTGAGCCAGATTGCTACAGCAGGAAAATAATCCTGCAGCAACAGGAAATGTGAATTATTATGTGGATTATAATAAACATTTTTGCAAGGATTGATACATTTTTCGTTTATGGCAAATCAAGTCTGAAACGTCAAAGTGGAAATTAGAAGCCATTTTTCAAACTAAAATACACTACATTGTTTGCATTTCCTGCTGTACATGACAATGCTAAGCAACAAAATATTGATTAAATTAAGATCCTACATCTGTATTTTGTGGGAACCATTATCCAGGGAGTTGTGGGGTTAGGGGTTAGCCCTCTTCTCCTCTCTTCTCCTCTCCTTTCTACTCTCATCCCCTCTTTCCTCTCAGAGAGACAGGAAGTGTGCCCTGTGTCCTGATTAGAAAGAGAGATTCGTTTTTGTTTGGGCTCCATTTTGTTTGTTTACTCGTTGCAGAGCAATTATTGAGAATCTCGCTGGGACTCTGGGAGAGAATTGGAATCTATTGTCTAATTCTAGTTACTTTATAGGCTAGGAGTTGTCAGGTCACACATTCAGGAACATCTCTGGGCCCCAGTTCTAGGGGTTTTAGCTTGTCAGGTCTAATACACATAACACAACCCAATACACTTCAGCACCTCTTGGCATGGTGTTTGTCTGGTGCCTATTTACAGTAAGCCCTACTCTACAGTAAGTCAGAGCACCTTTCCTGTCAAGCCTCCAGTGTACCCAGTAGAGGAAATGGGAGGGTCCCTGTTTAAGTAGACTGCCGTGGAGCTCTGGGCTCCTTCTGTTCTAAACTGATTGATGCCAGGATGCAGCATTCTCTGATCACATTGGACTCACTTCCTGAAGTTTTTCCTGAACAATTTTTCAGAGAAGGCTTATTTGGAGAAGTGGGGTTTCATTTTCCTGTTTGTTGTAGTCAGGGAGGTTGGTGATGCAGTGGGGGTGTGGTTGGAAACAGGCAAGGTTGGAGCTATAGGGTTTAAAATTCTAGAAACGTTCCAATGTTTTCCCCATGTTTTTCCAAAATCCCTGTTGAAAGATTCCTGGAATCAGTAGGGTAAAGTCAGGGAGGACATCCTCCAACAGGGATTTCTGAAAAACCTGGGAGCTTTAGGAAAAGTTACCAGAATTTTTGCACCTCTATTTGGGGCTGTGAGTCAGCTCAGCTAGGTATAAGCTTAGTGCTGATCATACTCTCTATCCATATATAGGAGAAACGTACGCTACAGGGAATGTCATGTATGACATGCTCATAGTGTGTATGAAATTACACTGATGTATTATAAAAACACATGAGCCAGGGACTGACTGTATTGTCTCCATAGTAGACAGGGGTTAGACCTGGTGATGATAGCATTACTTTGTAAAGTATATTGATAAACATGACATAGCACATGTCATAACACGTCATGGCATACATAGCCAACGTAGGATCTTAATTTGATCACCCTGTTGCAGGATAACTTTCCTGCAATGCAGGACATTTAAAAGTTGTAGTGTATTTGAGGTTTAAAAAGGCTTCTGAAGTTTGTAATTTACACTTAGAAATGTCAGACTTGATGTTCCCTTACGAAAAATGTATCAACCCCTACAAAAATGTCCATTAATTATAATCCACATAATAATTCACATTTCCTGTTGAGCTGGAGTATTTTCCTGCTGTAGCAAACTGGCTCAAATTAAGATCCTACATCTGTATGGCGGTAAACAATGTACTGTACCATCATCTTTTGAAGTCGGGAGTCTTCGATTTTAATTTCTGCATTTGTTATGACAATGTAATAGCATTTATATGATGACGCTGTTTATAACAGGATTGCATAGGCTTTGTGACAGACTCCTCTTATAAATGGTTAGTTTTATAAGATGCATTTCACATAAAAGTTGGAACATAGACAAAACATGAACTAATGGACTGCTGTTAGGGTGTAGTATGTTGACAATATCGTGTTCTACACAGACACACACTGCAGTGTCCTATTACATTGATGAATTTCTCCTCACAATCCTTAGTTACAACCAAAAGAAGAATGCATAGGAAGGAGCCACATAGCTGACTAAATCCTTGCTTGGGGTCTTGACATCTCATTTATATGGGATCATCTCTTTCTCTTTATAAGAATTAGAGTGTAGGAAGAGACCTAGCATCATTTCCAAAAGTGAACCAGACCTGGGTTCAAATACTATTCAAACTCTTTCAAATACTTTGAGCAGTTGCTCTAGCCTGCCCAGAGTGCCAGATGGGCGGGGGTTTACTGTTTTGGGACTATTCTATTTTGTCCAATAAGCCAGGCAAGCTCAATCAAGCACAGACAAAGTATTCAAAATGATTTTGAATAGTATTTGAACCCAGGTCTGGAATGAACATGGCCACCCATCCTATTCCAAAGCCCAGGATGCTGACCAGCGATCCAAACCAGTGATCCACGGTGGCCACCCTGACCCTGGGATGGTTTAAGACGTAAACTGTGTTAGAAGAGGAATCCCCTCACTTAGATATACAGAATGTGAGGTCTCTGTCTCAGAGCCTATAGGTCTCTCAGAGGCTATAGCCAGGGATGATGGAGTTCTGTGTTTTTACAATGTGTTGAGGCCTGGGTAGTGTTGTTCTAGATCTGGTGTGAGGAGTGACGCTGTAAGAGGTGAGCTGAGGCCTGTATGTGTTGATGCATAGAGTTAGTGTAGTGTAATTTTAGGTTTTTGTATGAAGTTAGTGTTGGGCCTGATGAGAGTTTTGGTGTGTTTTATTTCGGTGAGGTATGAATGTTGTGACAGAATTTGATGATAACATTCATAAGGGATGTAGGTCTTCGTGGGAGTGTAGTGTGCTTTCAGGCCTGATGTTCAATATTTGCTGTGGTATGAGGTTAACACCTTGTATAGTGTAGGTGATATAGTGTGAGTTGAGGTCCTGTGGATGAGTTACATGAAGGATCTTAATTTGATCACACTTTTGTTGCTGAGAATTTTCCATCACCTCAAGAAATACAGATGAGCTTCGTAATTTACATAAATTCACTGAAAACCCACACTAACACAAGGTTATATTAACAATATTGCACTTTTCATGTAGCCTACTTTTGGCCAGCTAATAGCATAACCACCAATCAAGCAACATTATGGACTAAACGGTCAAATTATTATTTTACTGTGACAATATAGTTCAAATTAAGAACTTACATCTTTATGGTGGATACTGGATAGATTCCTGGCCGCCCACCGGCCCCATGACAGACATCCTCTGGTGGATCAAACAAACACCTCTCCTTTTATGGAGTTGTTAGAGCCAGCTGGACGCTAGGCTGGGATCATTCAGACAGCAGCATTGCGTTTGGCGTCTCCAGCATTTAGAGATCAAAGGTCAATAAATACCCTCCCTCATCCTTCTGTAGTTTCCTACCTCTGTTAAATATGTCCAATACCCACCCTTGGCCTTCTGGTTTAGAGCTGTAGGATATGTCTTATACATGTGTACCCTGCTTCCTTAAGCCTCAAAAACACTGGATTAGGAATGCTGTTTTACCTGGATCTGCCTTCAGTGTACATGGGTCTTTCCAGGTTATCAGACCTTTCTTTGGACCCACTGATCCAGTAGTGGGTCAGTCTGACCCTTTAGTTTCCTTTTATTATGGTATAAAGCAGTAGGGTAGGGCTAATTATTTGTTAGAGAGACACACACACACACACACACACACACACACACACATACACACATTCACACAGGAAAAGGTTGGATGGCATTACATTATTTTGGACAATAACAATAACATTGTGCTTGGGAGTTGATGTTGTTATTTTACTCAGTCACTCACGTGGTTCACGTTTCAATTAAAGTGAGTTATTGAACTGTGAGCAACCTGTCACCTCTCTCTCTCTCTCTCTCTCTCTCTCTCTCTCTCTCTCTCTCTCTCTCTCTCTCTCTCTCTCTCTCTCTCTCTCTCTCTCTCTCTCTCTCCTCTCTCTCTCTCTCTCTCTCTCTCTCTCTCTCTCTCTCTCTCTCTCTCTCTCTCTCTCTCTCCTCTCTCTCTCTCTCTCTCTCTCTCTCTCTCTCTCTCTCTCTCTCTCTCTCTCTCTCTCTCTCTCTCTCTCCTCTCATCTCTCTCTCTCTCTCTCTCTCTCTCTCTCTCTCTCTCTCTCTCTCTCTCTCTCTCTCCTCTCTCTCTCTCTCTCTCTCTCTCTCTCTCTCTCTCTTCTCTCTCTCTCTCTCTCTCTCTCTCTCTCCTCTCTCTCTCTCTGTTCCCCCTGTTCCCCTCTCCAGTGGGGAGTCTGGTGCGGGGAAGACAGAGAACACCAAGAAGGTCATCCAGTACCTTGCTCTAGTGGCCTCCTCCCACAAAGGCAAGAAGGACACCAGTGCTGTAAGTATACTGCAAATTACAAAGGTTTTTTGTATAGTTTTTGTCATTGTGCCGTCAATGCCAAGTGGCCATTGTGTGTCAAAAGTGGGGACCTACCCAAGCCGGTTTCCATGCTCTAAGGGAGACTTGGCCAGTGTGTGAGGAAACTGCCCGGTTGAATGATAATTCTGTACCGCAATTTCCTCCAAATAGACACAACCAGGAGCATTTGTCCACGTGAGTAAAAAAGGGAATGCCCCAAGTGTGTTTTGTGTGTGGTGGTGTGTGCGTGTTTTCTCCTTGAAAAAAGGATTGCATGCGAGAGTGGCTCACTGACTGAGTTTTCTTTTTTGGTAAAAATACCTCAAATATTTCTGACAAGATCCCACTGCTATCAAGTACCTCATCTCCTTTGTTGTTGAGCTCAAAATAAGACATTTCAAATGTACCATAACATGAGCAATATCATCCCATATCCCCATTGTATAACAGTGCGCTCATAACTGTCCAATACTACCATGGACCTAACAACTAAAAACTGCATGACAGTGATTTGTTAAGTTGACATGCAGCCCTCTCCTCCAAATACAAAATGGTAGATCATATGTCAGATGATTGACTTGATATTCCCCCTGAGATTGGTTGTTATTGTTATGTCGTCCATGGTTTTCCAAAAACACTCTTTCACTGCCTGGGGTTGGAGCCCGGCATTGAAACGTTTAACCACCATCACAGATCAACAGAGCACAGTGTGAGCATGCCCATCTACCTTTTCCTGTCTATTAAACAACATCATATTATGTCACCGAACCCCCCTACCCTCATCTCCCAAATCCTAACATCCACCACCTGCCATTTTGCCCTGTGGGCGTTGTGGCAGCGTCTTGCTCCTCCGTAGCGTTACACAGTAGTTGTTCCACCACTTTTGATGACTTGCACCAGTGTGGAGTTTTTGAGACACCATGTGACCTACCCATGACCTTGTGACCTCTGACCTTTTCATCACAACAACCAGCTCTCTCTCTCTCTCTCTTAGCCCCTGATTAAAAAACATGAATTTTCAGACAGCTCTCTCCTGTCGGAATCACGCCTGAGTGAGATTCAAATAGTTGGGGATAGGGGGGGGAGAGGGGGGAGGGAAAGTAATAGTCATCATTGTACAGCAAAGAAGGGATTAACTTCCAGGTCAAGGGTCAAAATATGTGTTTTTCTTTGCCATTACCCCTCAAGACCTTCACGCCTCAGGGATCGTTCCTCAGGAGATGCAGTGAAGCCCCGTCATAATTTCAATGTCCAGCCTACTCTACTACCCACTGGGCACACACAGGTTGAATCAATGCTGTTTCCACGTCATTTCAATGAAATTACATTGAACCAATGTGGAATAGACGTTGAATTGACGTCTGTGCCCAGTGGGTACTTAGTATGAAGTGATGTATTGGCCATGCAATTTAATCAGTATGCTAGTGTGGACATTTTTTAGAAGCCTACCACCAGCGGTGAACTTAATATGCCTGCTTTAAAACTAGAATGTGTCTCTCTCTTCTCCTCCCTCCTTCCTCCTCTCCTCCTTTATCTCTCAATTTCAACAGCCTGTTAAAGACTGATCCTTCCTGTCATCTGTCATTTCCCCTTGCTGTTTCTTTTTTTGTCTCTTTCTCTTGGGGACTGTCTGAAGCAAGCAGGACCTTCTTTTCCCTGCTGAAATGTAAAGGATCTGGTTGCTACTCTCTTTTCACTCAAACAACAGTAACTCATTCTGTTTCAAATCCATTAACTTGGGTGAGGTTTATCTTTATTTTACTGGTATTCTGCTGGGGATTTGTCAATAAGAAGATTAGGTTGATGAGTCTGTGTTAGTGTTATCATCAAATAGTTTTCTCATAGACCTAGATCTGAAAGGCATGTGACTGACAAAAGTGTTCACAGACACCTCTGAACTCCAGTTAAATCATTTACCTTATTTACCTTCATTCGCCCTGTGGTTTTGCACAACATTGTCCTGGTTTCAACTCTCCAGTCTAAAAACCCTCATTGACAAAACAGGTGTAAGGACCACAACAAGCTATCATTCTCGGATAGTCAAGATGGGAGAGGTTAAACCATTAACTCCCCCCCCCCCCCCCCACAAGCCAGAGGAGCCTTGTTAAGTGTGTTTGTGTGTGTTTGTGCGCACGCGCACATTCCCGTGTGTGTGTGTGTGTGTGTGTGTGTGTGTGTGTGTGTGTGTGTGTGTGTGTGTTCGACAGAGGTATGTCTGCCTCTGACCCGGCCGGTAAGCTAACGCAGGCCCTTTGATCAAACTGCATAGAGCTAGCTACAACAATGGGGTACCTGGCTCTGTTACAGTACACACACACACACACACACACACACACACTGGACTGGGTGCATTCCAGAATCACAGATCCTATGTAGGTCCTGCACAGATTATCAGATCTGTACAAAGCCTAGAGAAATGTAAAATATTTGATTTGTAGGAAGCACCTCTCTCTAGAAATAACATTCCTGTCATCTCTGCGGACCTGGAACACACCCGCTGCCTACCTACTAACCCATACACATATACCCACCCTCTGCTCTGGCTCCTCTCCAGACCAGCAACACTCTGAATCTACCACCTCCAGCCACTCCCTCTTCACATCCTTCCCCTGTCCCAGCCAGCAAACACTCTACTGGGCCTCATTTTAACAATCAGGCCCTAGTTGTCTCAGTTTGAGGCAGATTAGTAGTGAAATAAGTCATGTTGGTAGGACGTGTCCTCAGTGCATAGAGACTAATAGGGGATGAGATGTTCTGGAGTAGTGGGTGCTGCCCACTCAGTTATAATGATATTAGGCCCAGGCACAGTATAGATATACACAGTGTAGAGATGATATAGGAGTCTAAACTGTTGAAAACAACTGGGTTTGTTGTTTTAGGATCTATTTCTTTCTGTTCTTGCTATCTTTAGAAAATGTTCTTTTTTCAATGGACTTTTGTAGGGCTTGTGCTGTTGTTCCAGCCTTCATTTTACTATTCTATTCACAAATGAATAATGTCACAGATTTAGTTTAATGTTTGTCATGATGATGTTATCTCCAGGGGGAGCTGGAAAAGCAGCTTCTGCAGGCTAACCCCATCCTGGAGGCCTTCGGAAACGCCAAGACCATCAAAAATGACAACTCTTCACGATTTGTGAGTTTACCTTTCGCAGATGCAGACACATAGGCCTAAAGTATTTAAGTGGGTCACAGAGTAGTGTCCACTTTTCATTAATCAATTAATTGATTAAAAATATTTATTAATGTCATTTGTATAATGACCCATATCTTTTTGTGTTACATTCATTTGACAGCTGGATGTATACTCTACCACATTGTGTAACATATGACCTACTGTAATCCTGGTGTACCTGTTCCCTTTAGGGTAAATTCATCCGCATCAACTTTGACGTGACTGGCTACATCGTCGGAGCCAACATTGAAACCTGTATCCTTACACAGTGTTACATAACTCTAAACTGGGGGATCCAGGTTCAGAAAAGCTGTTTTTGTGTTCACTACCCTGGGAAAACAGCTACAGTATCTCCTGTGACTCCTGTGTTTGAACAGTAAACATGAACCCAGGCCCAAACCTGCGGTATTGTACTGTTGACACATTCCTGTGAGAAGTGTCATGGGTTCTTCTGTGACCGACGGTAAACACTGGGGAGGTCGTTGGCACCTGCACAGTGACAGTCTAACAAATGTTGTCACTCCAATAGGTCTGGAATGGAATGATGAGATAAGAAATGTTTAGGTTGGAATGATGTATTTGGGTCATGTTGTGTAAAGATGTTTTGGTGCGGAGCCCTATTTGTAAAGGTGCATACATACTGTAGCTACAAGTTGCTGAACCGTCCATGTTATCACATACAGGTTGCCAAGAACGGATCAGAAATTGTGACAGCGGTGAGATAATGAAGCTCCAGTGTTGGCGGAATCATCTAATATAATGTATATTCTGTGTATAGTTCACCATGTGTATTCACTGTAAGATAAACAAGTAGCCAAGCTTGGTTGTAAATAAGTTTCTTTGGAATGTTTTCCTCTCAAGCATTAACTTGAAACTCCATCCAAAGCATTAGAATGTATATCCTTAACGGCTGTTTTCAGACCTGCTGGAGAAGTCTCGTTGTATCAGACAGGCCAAGACAGAGAGAGCCTTCCACATCTTCTACTACATGGTGGCTGGGGTCAAGGACAAGCTACGCGGTAAGATCTGGGTTGTGTTCCAAACAACATCCTATTCTCTATGTAGTGCGTTACATTTGACCAGGGTCCATAGGGCTCTGGTCAAAAGTAGTGGACTCTGTAGGGAATAGGGTGCCATTTGGGATGTAGATCTGGGTTCCTGATCAACATGATTGTCATGGTGGAGGAGAGATTTAATCTGTAATGCAGGACAGGCAGTTGTGGAAGTCCCCCTTTTCATCTCATCGACCCCAGACAACCAGAAGCAGAATCATTCTGTACACGATCAAATACAATTATTTCTAGATTTGCACACGATTGAACAGAGCTCGAATTTCTAGAACGCTCCACTCCATCAATGAAAACCCTGAACTGTTGGTCTTCCAGAGGCGCTCCTGTACATGATTGAACATAGAGCTTGAATTTCTATAACTGTCTGCACTCATCATTGAACACACTGAATCTTTGTCATTCCAGAGGAGCTTCTGCTGGAGAACTTCAGCGCCTACCGTTTCCTGATTGCGGGCCACGTCTCGATCTCGGGCCAGCAGGACGACGAGATGTACGAGGAGACCATGGAGGCCATGAGCATCATGGGTATCACTGAGGAAGAGAGGACAGGTACTGTATCAATCAATTAATTTGTCAATCCATCAATTCAACAAATCACCACAAGAAGTCCTGCATGTGGCCATGAACATCATGGGCCTCACCAAGGACAAGAGGATAGGTAGTTTATCAATCAATCAACCAACCAATCAATCAACCTATTCATGAATTGAATCAACTAATCAATTAATTGATCAATCAATCAATTATTCAGTCACCATAACAAGTCCTGCATGAGACCATGCATAGCATGGGCCTCACTGAGGATGAAGGGATAGATATGCTACAGTACAGGGCCATTCTATTCAATCACCACCACAACAAACTCTTCATTACTAGGGCAGTTACACTATACTGTATATATTATATGATATAACTTTCAGGAATAACCAGGCTATGACTTGGGTCTAGAGTTTTTTCTTCTAGATCACATGGTTAGGATAACCCCCTGGCCCTACATCAGCACGTCAAATACATTAGACACAGGACAGTAGGTGGGCAGATCTTAGATAGCTAATGGTGACTGACTAGCTAGGCTGACAAGGCAAAGAATATGGCATGTCATGGCGGCCATTTTGATTTGTCCCTGTACTTACTGTAATTGACCTGTGCTGTCTGTGTCCTCTAGGCATCCTGAAGGTGTGCTCCACAGTGCTGCAGTTGGGAAACATAGAGTTCAAGAAGGAGAGGAACCAGGAGCAGGCCACCATGCCCGACAACACAGGTTAGAGAAGGACATCAGATGGCAGATAGTGAACAAGTTTTGTATATGTTATGTTGTTATTTGACATGGTATGTAGTATGTTATTAATGTGTAGGACAATATCACATTTACTTTCTTTCTGAAATGGGTCTTTGTTTCTAACCCCTCCAGCGGCTCAGAAGGTGTGCCACCTCCAGGGCATCAACGTGGTAGACTTCACCAGAGCCATCCTCACGCCTCGCATCAAAGTGGGCAGAGAGGTGGTGCAGAAGGCCCAGACCAAAGAGCAGGTACATGTTGCTTTGGCAGGCTGAAATTCAGACAGTCCTGCTCGCCTGTTTCCCAGACTCAAATTTAATCTCCTGGACTAAAAAACATATTCATAGGAGAATCTCCACTAAAAGTGCTTTTTGGTCCAGGAATAGGCCCTACTGCTGGGCGGAATTTGAGACTGTTTTAAACTATGTTTAGTTTTCAGTTATCCATATTTTATACAATATCCCTGTGTTTCTGTTTCCTCCAGGCTGACTTTGCCATCGAGGCATTGGCCAAGGCTATGTACGAGCGTCTTTTCCGCTGGCTGCTGGCTAGGGTCAACAAGGCTCTGGACAAGACCAAACGCCAGGGAGCATCCTTCTTGGGCATCCTCGACATCGCTGGCTTTGAGATCTTTGAGGTGAGTGAGGGGATTTATATGATTGCATGGAAGGATTCATAGGATTGTATGTACGGTATCTTGGATAAGACTTGGGCTACATGCTATATGTAAAAGTTGAGCTATTAAGATGAAGGGAAAGACTTGGGGGCCTAGCACACAACCCTGTGGCACACCAAACTGTCTTTAGTGAAAATGCATGTTTCTCTCCCTTCTCTTGCAGGATAACTCCTTTGAGCAGCTGTGCATCAACTATACAAACGAGAAGCTGCAGCAGCTGTTCAACCACACCATGTTCGTCCTGGAGCAGGAGGAGTACCAGAGGGAGGGCATCGAGTGGAGCTTCATCGACTTCGGCCTGGACCTGCAGCCTTGCATTGAGCTCATTGAGAGGCCGGTGAGTGGGGAGACTGTAAAAAACACTCTTTAGGTGTAAAATGTATACATTCAAGACATTAAATAGATACAGATTAAGCCTAGTCCTTGACTAAATAGCATTCTCAACGTAGATTATACATTGAAAGAGTTCAGGTCTAGGCTTAATCTGTGTCCTGGAAACCTTTCCTAGATATAGTACATTAAGAAACCAGGAAAATATTTATTTGAGTTATGTTTTCTCCACAGAACAATCCTCCTGGTATTCTGGCCCTGCTGGATGAGGAGTGTTGGTTCCCCAAAGCCACAGACGTCTCCTTCGTGGAGAAACTCATGAACACCCAGGCCAGCCACATGAAGTTCAGCAAACCCAAACAGCTGAAGAGCAAGACTGAGTTCTCCGTGCACCACTATGCTGGAAAGGTGTGTATCTAGCTTCTTTGTGGTGCTGTGTGGCTCAGTAAGAGGGTAAGAGGGACAAGATTGTGGGTTCAATTCCCACAGGGATCACATACAAATAAAATAAATGTGTGGTGTTTTGCCTGTAGGTGGACTACAATGCTGATAATTGGTTGACAAAGAACATGGACCCTCTCAACGACAACGTCACAGCACTGCTTAACAGCTCCTCCAACACGTTTATCCAGGAGCTCTGGAAAGATGGTAAGTCCCCCTGGACTCCAGTTAGTAGTTGCTTTTTTAGCATAGAGATGGAGTGTCAAGATGGATGCACATACCCTTTAATTTTGTGTGACTATCTCTGATTGAAAATATTGCCTCCTAAGCGTGGTAACCAGATCTATTCCAGCATTAGCCAACTCGTGTCATGTTTGGCATACAGGCTACCAGGCTATGAGACTGCCAGTGTCCTAACCTAACCCAACCCAAATCCTAAAACAAACACCCCTCCCTGTCATAATGTGCCTCAGCGGACCGCGTGGTGGGCCTGGAGACCATGGCCAAGATGTCCGACAGCTCCATGCCCAGCGGCTCCAAGACCAAGAAGGGAATGTTCCGGACCGTGGGTCAGCTCTACAAGGAGTCCCTGGCCAAGCTCATGACCACGCTGCACAACACCCAGCCCAACTTCGTCAGATGCATCATCCCTAACCACGAGAAGAGGGTAGGCACCAGGCATAGACATTATTCACACTGTGGCCATTGTTCAGTACAACGTTCAGCTGTGACTAAGGTCTATTAGGCTGCAAGGCGAGGGAGGTTCCCTTCACCCTGTTGCCAGTGTTTAAGTGGAGTGGAGAAACCCACTTGATTCAATTTTAATTATATTTGATTCAATTCAAGCCTACCTCAATTCACTACTATTGTTTCCCTTGTAGGGGCATTCCTTTTGAAGTGTAGTTGTTTGTTGATGCAGAGGAGAGGTGCAAGCAACTCCCTCTATAAAATTGTAAAACATACCATATTAGATTAGCGGCAAGACGTCCTGTTTGTCTGATAATGGCAATTTAGGACATTTGAATGGAATTCAGTGTTTCCCCCCCAGTTGTGAAGGAGTGTTAAGTATTTTGTTCTCCAACTGCATTTTCTAAGTTTTCACTTTCTACCGTAACCTTTTTAGAACAAATCTAAAGAATAACTTTACATACTTATTTCTATTCGTAAGGTAAGGAGCCGTAAATAATCTCGCCCTTACTTTAGTGTTTGCTGTGCTTGTGTGTTTGTAACAAATTGACGATGTTTGTATACAATATGTAAAGAAAATGTAATCATATCCATTGATCCTATGCCCTGATCCTATATCCTGATCCGTTGTCCTCAGGCGGGGAAGCTGGACGCCCATCTGGTCTTGGAGCAGCTGAAGTGCAATGGTGTGTTGGAGGGCATCCGTATCTGCCGGCAGGGATTCCCCAACCGGATACTCTTCCAGGAGTTCCGGCAGCGGTGAGTAGACTTGAATGGAAGAATCTGTTGCCTTGGCCTGGTTAAACCAGACTGGACACTGTCACTCACCATGGTTTCAGCCTTCAGTCTGGTTTAACCAGACTATACTATTGCCTATCCAGTGCATTCAACATCGAAATGTATCACACATAGCCTGTGGTAAACATTTCTCTTAAATCAGACTTTCTCTCTGTCTCAATATTTTCACTCTACAGTTACGAGATCCTGGCAGCTAGCGCTATCCCCAAGGGATTCATGGATGGCAAACAGGCGTGTGGTCTCATGGTAAGAAAGTGGAGCAATTTCCAAACCCTAGCATCAGGACTTTCATAATATCAAGTCCAGCAATAGAAAACAGCCTTACATATTCTCTTCTCTGAAATTCTACCAAGACACCAAGTACCAAGATAGAAACCAGGTTGGTAGAACTCTACTAAGATACCAACTCTGCCACATACCAAGCTACACTGAACCGAAATATTAACGCAACATGTAAATTGTTGGTCCCATGTTTCATGAGCTGAAATAAAAGATCCCGGGACGGGACGACATGTCCCCAGTGAAAGCTGCGCCCCAGGATCATTACACAGGTGCACCTTGTGCTGGGGACAATAAAAGGCCACTCTAAAATGTGCAGTTTTGTCACACAACACAATGCCAAAGATGTCTGAAGTTTTTAGGGAGCGTGCTATTGGCATGTTGACTGCAGGAATGTCCAGCAGAGCTATTTCCAGAGAATTGAATGTTCTGAAACAAATCCAAAAATGTCCCAGTTCTTCCATGGCCTGCATACTCACCAGACATGTCACCCATTGAGCATGTTTGGGATGCTCTGGATCGATGTGTACGACAGCGTTTTCGAGGTTCCCGCCAATATCCGGGAACTTTGCACAGCTATTGAAGAGGAGTGAGACAACATTCCACAGGCCACAATCAACAGCCTGATTAACTCTATGCGAAGGAGATGTGTCTCACTGCATGAGGCAAATGGTGGTCACACTAGATACTGACTGGTTTTCTAATCCACGCCCCTACCTTTTTTTAAAGGTATCTGTGACCAACAGAGGCATATCTGTATTCCCAGTCATGTAAAATCCATAGATTAGGTTCTAATGAATTTATATCAATTGACTGATTTCCTTATATGAAATGTAATGCAGTAAAATCTTTGAAATTGTTGCATGTTGCGTTTATATTTTTGTTCAGTATACATCATCACTTCCCCTTTTCTCACATTCCCTTCCTGTCTCATTTCCTGGTTCTGTAGATTAAGCACCTGGATCTGGACCCCAACCTGTACCGGATTGGTCAGAGTAAGGTCTTCTTCCGTACTGGCGTGTTGGCCCAGCTGGAGGAGGAGAGAGATCTGAAGATTACGGTGGTCATTATCGCCTTCCAGTCCCAGGCTAGAGGTTTCCTGGCCAGAAAGTGAGCAATGGCCTCAGAGTGTTGACACTGCTTTAATACAATAAAGCCTTCAGTCTATATATCAATCAATCAATCACATTTTATTTATAAAGCCCTTTTTAAATCAGCAGATGTCACAAAGTGCTATACAGAAACCCAGCCTAAAACCCCAAACAGCAAACAATGCAGATGTAGAAGCACGGTGGCTAGGAAAAACTCCCTAGAAAGGCAGAACCAGGCTCTGAGGGGTGGCCAGTCCCCTTCTGGCTGTGCCGTGTGGAGATTATAACAGTACATGGCCATTAAGGCCAGATTTCTCTCCAAGATGTTCAAACGTTAATAGATGACCAGCAGGGTCAAATAATAATCACAATGGTTGTAGAGGTTGCAACAGGTCAGTACATCAGGAGTAAATGTCACTTGGCTTTTCATAGCCGGGCATTTAGAGGTTGAAATAGCAGGTGCAATTCTACCCAGCTAACAAAATGATGTCCTGGGAACGTCCCCTAAATGTTAGCGAATGTCCAGGGGACGTCGCAATTTAACGTTCCCAGGACAGACGTTTGTTCTATTTTTCTGACAGTTCTGGTTCTGAAAGTGCCACTATGTATGCTGTTATTTCCACAGTCCACAATTGAAACTGAATCAGTGAAAATGGCTTTTATGAGCCAATAAATGCTACATTACAGTGGTCAATGTTGGTTCCGCTCCTATGTTCTAACAGGGCCTTCGCTAAGAGACAGCAGCAACTGATGGCCATGAAGGTGATCCAGAGGAACTGTGCTGCCTACCTCAAACTCAGGAACTGGCAGTGGTGGAGACTCTTCACCAAGGTAGAGTTTCAACAACATTAACTAATCAACTCACTCCATTAATTGATGTCTGTCCTAGTTACAAAGGAAATCATATTTTGACTTTGGTGGCGGATGCAGTGTTGACCAAGTCATGTCGTCCTGACTTGCAGGTCAAGCCTCTGTTGCAAGTGACCCGCCAGGAGGAGGAGATGGGCCTGAAGGACGAGGAGTTGCAGAGGGCCAAGGAGTCTGCAGTGAAGTACGAGTCAGAGCTGAAGGAGATCACCCTGAAACACACAACGGTATGTATGGGGGACCAATCGCCACGAACACCCCAGTCTATGTGCTTTCCACAATATTTGTAGGGATTGTGTTGCCATTGTTCAGATATTCTTTTGAATTAAATTACTATTGTAACCCTTTTCACCCCTTTCATTGCCTCGTAATTTAAACCATCACATTTACATAAGAAGTGTTTTGAGATAAAAACATTAACACTCAAGAAAGTTTGGTGTACCACAGGGTTGTGTGCTGGGCCCCCTACACATTTCTTTCTATTAAGCTCTCTTTGCTTTTTCTCTGGCTCCTCTACTATCCAGATTGTGGAGGAGAGGAACGCGCTGCAGGAGCAGCTGCAGGCTGAGACCGAGCTGTTTGCAGAGGCGGAGGAGATGAGGGTGCGTCTGGCCGCTAAGAAGCAGGAGCTGGAGGAGATCCTCCATGAGATGGAGGCCAGGTTGGAAGAGGAGGAGGACCGCGCTCAGGCCCTGCAGGTGGACAAGAAGAAGATGCAGCAACAGATGCAGGTTTGTTTGAGCTTTTTTTTCCTTCTATGTCTTTCACCTTGACTTTTTATTTTGGGTTTTTAGTTTGGGGTGTGTGTTGCTTAAGCTTGTGCCAGTCATGTTAAGTCATGGTGGTAGCCTAGAGGTTAGAGGGTTGCTGGTTTGAATCCTAAGTCTGGCAGTTCTTCTTGGTTTGTTTTTAGGACCTGGAGGAGCATCTGGAGGAGGAGGAGGATGCCCGTCAGAAGCTGCAGCTGGAGAAGGTAGCTTGTGAAGGCAAGATCAAGAAGTTAGAGGACGATGTCTTAGTGATGGAGGACCACAACACCAAACTGTTAAAGGTCAGTACCATGTCTCAGGCCTCATATGAGATGCATTGTCAAGGCTATGGGCCATTTAAAGGAACATTTGTGTGTTTTCATCTATCAAGAGAGACTAATGGCTCAGTTACAGTATCATGTCTCAAGCATCATAGAAGAAGCATTGTCAAGTCTCTGGGCCCATGAGTCCATTGGAGATTTGATAATGACAGTTGATCTTTGCCATTTGTCCACTCAATCAGCGTTTGATGAAAGCAGGGGTATGACGTTGAGGATTTACCCTGTTTGTTTACCTGTTTGCCATGTTTACCCTGTTTTAGGAGAGGAAATTAATGGAGGAGAGGCTAGCAGATTTCAGCTCCAACCTGGCAGAGGAGGAAGAGAAGTCCAAAAACCTGACCAAGCTCAAGAACAAACACGAGTCGATGATCTCTGAACTTGAGGGTTCGTATCCATCTTTTAGCCCATCCAGACATCAAATAAACCACTCTCAATGGATACCACACCTATTCAGTTATCAAGCAACAATGCACATCTTTGTCCATACAAATAGTGGCTTTGAGGGTTTTCCTGACCATGTGACCTGACCAGGAAAAACTCCTGGCCATATCCATACAGTAGCATCCTATATCGTAACCAATCCGTGTCGTCCTTTAGTTTGTCTGAATAACTTATTGAAGCTATTCAGCCACTACACACATCTTCATCCATAGAGTAACATCCTCTATCTTCCTCTATCTTTTGTCCTCTAGTCCGTCTGAAGAAGGAGGAGAAGGGTCGGCAGGAGCTGGACAAAGCAAAGCGTAAGCTGGAGGCGGAGTCTAGCGACCTCCAGGAGCAGATAGCCGACCTGCTGGCTCAGATCGCTGAGCTCAAAGCCCAGCTGGCCAAGAAGGAGGAGGAGCTACAGGCTGCTCTGGCCAGGTGGACACCAAACACTGGATTTTATTTTAATTATTATTTCCTTGTGAACCGAGTGGCGCAGCAGTGTAAGGCGCTGCATCTCAGTGCTAGAGGCGTCACTACAGACCCTGGTTCGATTCCAGGCTGTATCACAATCTGGCCGTGATTGGGAGTCCCATAGGGCGGCGCACAATTGGCCCAGCGTCGTCCGGGTTTGGCCGGGGTAGGCCGTCATTGTAAATAAGAATTTGTTCTTAACTGACTTGCCCAGTTAAATAAAGGTAAAATAAATAAAAACTTCAGTTGTTTTAGAGATCCTCACATGCTACTGTGATAAAGCCCACATTACACTTGTATATGACCTCTAAAACACAGCACCAAATGTAACAGTACCATCTATTGATCTTAGCATCAGCTCAGAATACGCCTTATTTTATTAGTGATATGTTTTATTATCTTGAAATCATCCACAAACAACGTATTAACAATGTATAAACAACATATAAACAATGTTCATTACCCCCTTTTTCCCCTAGGCTAGAGGACGAGATGGCCCAGAAGAACAATGCCCTAAAGAAGATCCGGGAGCTGGAGGGCCACATCTCAGACCTTCAGGAGGACCTGGACTCAGAGCGCCAGGCCAGAAACAAGACTGAGAAAGCCAGGAGGGACCTGGGAGAGGAGCTGGAGGCCCTCAAGTCTGAGCTGGAGGATACACTCGACAGCACCGCTACCCAGCAGGAGCTCCGGTGAGTACAACTACTAGGCAGTGGCTCTGTTCCAATATCCACACTGGCATACCACTTAGTATGAAGCAATATATTCTTAGTGAATGCTAGTATGGACATTGGAACATAGCCATTTGGTCATTTGTCTGTATATTCATACAGTCTAGGGTAGTACTTGGTCTATTCAATCACTCATGCAATTCATCAACCATCATCTATCCATCCATTATTTCATCCATTCATCCATCTATCCACCCACTCACCCATCCACCCACTCACTCACCCATCCATCCATCCATCCATCCATCCACCCACCCATCCATTCATCCTCTCATCTCTCTGCAGGGCGAAGAGAGAACAGGAGGTGACCCTGTTGAAGAAGGCCATGGATGAGGAGGGTCGGACCCATGAGGCCCAGGTGCAGGAGATGAGACAGAAACACACCCAGGCTGTAGAGGAGCTCACAGAGCAGCTGGAGCAGTCCAAACGGGTAAGGAAATGTAGCTATACTACTAGGCCTGGTCAAGTGCCCAAAGTTCTGTCTCTGATTGTATAGCATCATCACTGGCCAGATTTAACATGACTCTAACTGACTACATTTTGAAGCATATGATAACTTCATGTGTGCATGAATCCATCTTCTACAGAACATGATACATTTTACCGTTCTATTATGGCAGCTCTATGTATTAGGATACGGAAAAATCTATATGTAGTAGATGCTGAGTAGGCAAATATATATTATACTTCCATTGACTGGTTGAATCCCCTTCGTCTCTGTGTCCCCCAGGTGAAGTCGAACCTGGACAAGGCCAAGCAGGCCTTGGAGAAGGAGACGTCGGAGCTGACGGTGGAGGTGCGCTCCCTGACCACGGCCAAACAGGACGTGGAGAACAAGAAGAGGAAGGTCGAAGGTCAGCTGAACGACCTGCAGGCGCGCTTCACCGACAGCGAGAAGCAGAAGGGAGAGCTGGGAGAGCGCTGTTCCAAGATCACTGTGAGTGACAATGATGAGGAGTCGCACAATGATGACATCATTACACAGAGCCCATATGGTCATAATTCATTAAAAATGTGGACCTGCTGGCACACCCATAGACCCACGCAGGGCCCTTATTCTTTGTTCTTTGTAGAATGATAGAATGATATTAGTTATGTAGAATGATGCACAATGAAATAGATGAATGGATGAAAGAGTCCATAGATATAGAAGACACGTTTCACTAAAGCTAGAAGAGATGCTGACTAATATCTCTTTCTCTACACAGATTGAACTAGAGAGTGCCACCAACCTCCTGAATGAAGCCGAGGGGAAGAACATCAAGCTGAGCAAAGATGTCTCCACCCTCAGCGCCCAAGTCCAAGACACACAGGTACAAACACACAACACATCCTATTTGTTCTGTACTGCGTATTCAAGAAAGGATGCTAGCTAACATTTTATTTTCAGTGAGACATTAGCAACGGGACTCACTGTAACTGCTCTGTGTTGTTTAATGATGGTTTATGATATCCTGTATGTAACACTTGTTGCTCATTGGTTGGCGTTTGATACTGAACTTTGACCGTTGACTTTGTCTCTGCCTTCCTCAGGAGCTGCTGGCTGAGGAGACCCGTCAGAAGCTGCAATTCTCCACGAAGCTGCGTCAGATGGAGGACGACCGCAACAGTCTGCAGGAACAGCTGGAGGAGGAGGTGGAGGCCAAGAGGAACGTGGAGAGACACGTGTCCACCCTCAACATACAGGTCAGAGTTCACACACAGGGTCAGACACTGGAGTAAAATGGTAAAACCTCAGTGAGATGGATACTGCATGTCAAGAGATCCATCTTGTTACCATTTCAAGTGGACATTTCCTGTGCGTTATGTTCCCAAAACAAGAGATTGTAGTAGTCATTCAGAGTTAGCGTATTGGGACAGTCAAATACAGCATCCACTTAAGATGAAGACTAGCTGGAAATGAGAAGGTGTTCTCAGTCAACTAACCTGGTAAAATAACAGTTTAACAAAGAATAAAAACATGAAGAAAGGACGTTGATACACTTGTTTACACAATTTTCCTTGTGTCACCAGCTGTCAGACTCCAAGAAGAAGCTAGAAGAAATGGCCGGCAACAATGAGCTCCTGGAGGAGAGCAAGAAGCGTCTTCAGAGAGACCTGGAAGCGTCCAACACCCAGTTCGAGGAGAAGGCCTCGGCCTACGACAAGCTGGAGAAGACCAAGAACCGTCTGCAGCAGGAGCTGGAGGACATCCTCATGGACCTGGACAACCAGAGGACCATCGTCTCCAACCTGGAGAAGAAGCAGAAGAAGTTCGACCAGGTCAGTCAACCAACTGCAAAACTGGTTGACATAATATTATAATGATGGAAATGACACAATACCAACCAGTTTTGCCTGCTGGGTACAACAGACATATCAAAATGGCTGACACTAGTCAAAACAATTGTGACGCATGTTATGTTAAAGATAAACAGGGTGTAGGAGAATGTAAATAAGGAGAAATTGTTTACTTAAATCATGCATTAAAAAAAGACTTCTCTTTAACTACTTTTTCTTCTCTTGAAAGTCATATGAGCTTACCTTCTCCACTTCACACTTTCTTCCAGATGTTGGCAGAGGAGAAGACCATCTCCAGTAAGTACGCTGACGAGAGGGACCGTGCTGAGGCAGAGGCCAGGGAGAAGGAGACCAAGGCCCTGTCTCTGGCCCGTGCTCTGGAGGAGGCCCAGGACAGCCGGGAGGAGCTTGAGAGAGCCAACAAGGCCCTGAGGACTGAGATGGAAGACCTGGTCAGCTCTAAGGACGACGTGGGCAAGAGTGTGAGTGTGGACAATCAACTTCTCTGGAATCTATGGGCCAGTTTCCCGGATACCGATTAAGCCTAGTCCTGGACTAAAAGGATCTTTCAATGGAGTCTCTTTCCATGGAGATTGAGCATGATTTTTAATGCAGGACTAGGTTTAATCACTATTTTTAAAATGGCAATGTTCTAAAACCACCAATAGGTGGCAGGCATGTCCACAACTTTTTCTCACCCACCCACCCCTCCATCCCCTCCATCCCCTCCATCCTATCCATCCTATCCATCCTATCCATCCTATCCATCCCATCCATCCTATCCGTAGGTCCATGAGCTGGAGAAGGGGAAGCGTGGGCTGGAGGCCCAGGTGGAGGAGATGAAGACCCAGCTGGAAGAGCTGGAGGACGAGCTGCAGGCTGCAGAGGATGCCAAGCTGCGTCTGGAGGTCAACATGCAGGCCCTGAAGGCCCAGTTCGACCGGGACCTGGTGGGACGTGACGAGATGGGAGAGGAGAAGAAGAGACAGCTCATAAAGCAGGTAGGGAAAGAGGGAAAACTGTAAAGAGGAAATGCCGCCATTTTGTTACACAGAAAAGGGGTAGGTTCATGGCTTAACTCTCCAGGATGTTCAAGCCACTCTTGAGCTATACAATAATGACATATTCACAGCAACAAATGATGTTGCTGAATTGAGCTTGTGCTCAGCCTTTGCTTTCTGCATGTGTGGTCCCCAGGTGCGTGAGTTGGAGACAGAGCTAGAGGACGAGAGGAAGCAGAGAGCCACGGCGGCAGGAGCCAAGAAGAAGCTGGAGGGAGACTTGAAGGACCTGGAGGGACAGATCGAGATGTCCAACAAGGGACGCGACGAAGCCATCAAACAGCTGCGCAAGATCCAGGTGAGTGGAAGTGAACAATGATACTGTAACACATGACCTTACAGTGATACTGTTATGTTATGGTTATGTAGCATTATGACAGCCTATTCCTTATTTAGTCATATGTAGTAAGTCTTATGTAGCCTTATGTAACTGACATTCATGGTGTAAAATGAATACAGCTAGTGTGAGATTTGGCTATGTCTTTGACAATACCCCTTATAAAGCATTATGAAAGCCTTATGATGCCTTATAATATCATTATGTCATTCCATCTCCAGGCTCAGATGAAGGACTTCCAGAGGGAGCTGGAAGATGCCCATGCAGCCAGAGAAGAGGTGCTGGGTACGGCCAAGGAGAGCGAGAGGAAGGCCAAGAGTCTGGAGGCTGAGCTCATGCAGATTCAGGAGGTAACGTAGCCTGGCTCCCTGTAAATAGCATGGCAAAGTGTGAAATGACACTCTATTCCCTATATAGTGCACTACTTTTGACCAGAGTGCTATTGTGTGTGTAGGAGCTGGCTGCTGCTGAGAGGGCACGGAAACAAGCAGAGGCCGAGCGGGATGAGCTCTCCGACGAACTGGCCAGCAACACCTCTGGAAAGTAAGTAGAACATTTACTAAATTAGTGTGATGTTAATAGCATTATAATGCCTCTTGTATTTCACAATTGTTCCTCAGTCAAATGAGTGGAATTAATTGGAAACAGTGAATTGAACGCAGCATTAGATGGTGGTGTGGTGTAGTGAAGCATTGTGTGATTGATTAATTGATTGAATTTATTTGACAATTTGTAAAATTGGGCACTCCAATTAAGAAAATCATCAAGGATAACACAATAAAGCTTAACAACTTATTTCCATTTGGTCCTTTTGAAGAGGAAAGGGGGAACGGGGAATGCAACAAGGTTAGGTGGTAATTGTAATGGCAACAGACAATGACAGACAGAAATTGTTGTTTGTTTCATAACATGAGAAAAGTTGTACAATTTAATTTCCTATTAAAAAACTATGGACAGGTACATCTCCCTTTTCTCACATACCCTTAATATATAAAACAATCAATCCCTAATATATACAAGACAATCACCATATAATAAACAACAGGCACCAAAAGGCAGACCATATGCTATCCTGGGTATTTCCTTCTCAGGCACATACTATAATCTTACGACTCACTTTTTGGACATGCTACTATTTAGCCATTTTTTCATTGAGAACTTGAAACTACCTATGGTGGTTATTAGTTTCAAATTCTTCAGAAGACTATTCCAAAGAATGGCAGCTGAAACATGTGGTGGTGTAGTGGAGCATTAATTGTGTGACTGAAACGTTGTGTGGTGGTGTAGTGGAGCATTGTGTGACTGAAACATTGTGTGGTGGTGTAGTGAAGCATTGTGTGACTGAAACATTGTGTGGTGGTGTAGTGAAGCATTGTGTGACTGAAACATTGTGTGGTGGTATAGTGAAGCATTGTGTGACTGAAACATTGTGTGGTGGTATAGTGAAGCATTGTGTGACTGACTGTTTCCTGTGTGCTGTTTCCAGGTCAGCCCTGTCTGATGAGAAGCGTCGTCTGGAGGCTAAGATCTCCCAGCTGGAGGAGGAGCTGGAGGAAGAGAGCAGCAACATGGAGATCCTCAACGACAGACTGAGGAAGAGCACTCAACAGGTTAGACTGGCAGGATCCATCCTCCTAATGACCTTAAACACACTGTGACCACACCTTAACACACTAGGACCATACCTTGACCTTTTATCAACCATGCTTTGAACACTCATTGACCACACTTTCAACACTCATTGACCACCTCTTGGACACACATTGACCATATCTTTAACCCTCAGTGACCACATCTTGACCACTCTTCAAACTCAGGTGGACCAGCTGAACAACGAGCTGCAGACGGAGCGCACCACCTCCCAGAAGAACGAGAGTGCCCGGCAGCAAATGGAGAGGCAGAACAAGGACCTAAAGGCCAAGCTGCAGGAGATGGAGAACCAGGTCAGAGATAATAGATTTACTGAGATAGGACTGCCGGGGGTTTCTCCCCATTGAGAAAATATTAAGTGTCCCTACTTTCCGGTCTGTCTCAGTGGGCGTGTAGTGTACCGTTGTGCCAATGTAATGAATTGTGGGGTCTCGGTTTCTATCATCTCTGATAAGGTCAAGTCCAAGTTCAAGTCGTCCATCACCGCCCTGGAGGCCAAGGTGGCTCAGCTGGAGGAGCAGGTAGAGCAGGAGAGCAGGGACAAGCAGGCTGTAGCCAAGGGCCTGCGCCAGAAGGAGAAGAAGCTGAAGGATCTGATGATCCAGGTGGAGGACGAGAGGAAACAGGCCGAGCAGTACAAGGAACAGGTATACTGTTGTGTCATGCTGATGCCAGTCTTATGTCATATGAACACCCTCTTCTTCCTTTCTGCTAATGGCAGTTATGACACTCTTATGAACCCCTCTCCTCCTCTCTCCTCCCCAGGCAGAAAAGGGCAACACGCGGATGAAGCAGCTGAAGCGCCAGCTGGAGGAGTCGGAGGAGGAGTCTCAGCGCATCACGGCTGCCCGCAGGAAACTGCAGAGGGAGCTGGACGAGGCCACCGAGGCTAATGATGCCATGAGCCGCGAGGTCAACTCCCTCAAGAGCAAACTCAGGTACAGTGTGACCCATGACCCCAGAGTCAGGGTGGTGTCTTTGGCAAGAGTCCCTGCTCCTGACCCCTATCCTGTATACTATAGTTTCACTGTGCTCAAATCACTCGATAGAAAAGGATGATCACACCCCAAATCAAGGCAGGTCCAATATATCACACAGAGTAGTTTCACAACAACCACACTGAAATTTCACATAATCACCAATTAGCCAACCACAATTAAATATTCTCCCAATAGGCAAAGGAGCATAATGTACCCTTTTGGGGCTTGCAGATAACAAGTTGAACACTGTACTACAGTATATCTGTTTCCAACACCATGGTGTGTCCTCTGGAAATCAAAGCCTTTCTTGAATCTTTATTGCAGAGGCAACCCAATCCCAGAACCCAAGGAGTAACGTAGCAGGTACCTCTGCGTTCAGAAGTTACCCCGTTTATCACCATTTCATTTTAACTTTCCATAACTTACCCCCATGCACTCTTGTCCAACTGACTGTGCCATTTCTCCGCCTGAAAGAGTGAAATATGGTTAATCGGTCAATATATTCAATAGAGCTCATCTGATAGAGCTCATAGTCTGAAACAGTGCAAGAAAAGTGTATTGCACTTCCATTGTGTTCTTTCTACCACTGGTGACCATATTTTTCTCCATGCTTGGTTTATTTGCCCTAAACCAAACTCATTTCTCTGTGTCTGTCTAGCCTGGTTCCAGATCTGTTTTTGCTGTCTTGCCAAATCCTATGGTCTCCGATGACCATCGGAGTTGACAATACAGCACAAACAGTTCTGGGACCAGGCTAGCGTCTGTCTAGACAGGAGTCAAATGAGTTAAAGATATAACCGGCCGGCGTGCAGCGTGCCTACTGTTACTATAACATCTCACTCATTCTGCATTTCAGCGATGCCATTTCATCTTCCTCGTGTTCAACACGAGTGTTTTTTACCCAAGTCTAACAAAACGTAGTAGACAAGTTACATTCAATTATGTAGTTTGAGCTTAATAGACCATTGTGGTCCCACTTTAAATGAAGGACAACTTATAAAGGCTTTATATAGCATGCAAAAGGCCTCATAAGAACTACATAAAGGCTTCAGAAACATCTATAAGCGTATGTCATACTCTATAAATGGTGTATAAAGGGTGACGTAACAATTCCCAGTGTAGGGTGAATTGCCAAATGTGACATAACGCACTATGTATGTTTATACACCATTTATAGTATGACATACGCTCATAGATGATTTGTGAAGTATTTATGTAGTGCTTATGAAGCCTTTATGTATGCTATAGAAAGCCTTTATAAGTTGTACTTTGTTTAAAGTGGGACCATTATTGTAATAAGATGTCAAAACTGTATTAACAGTGACGATCACAACCTGTCTGGTAGGTATTGTTAGACATCCATTTTAACTTTTGTTAATCAAAATGGTGGACAAAGGTAGAGTGATATACAGACGCAGACAATGGGACCAAAAAGTCTTTCAACATTGTCCTGAGGTTACCAGGAAACCTAGACTAGTCTTGCCCATAGCGCTTCTCATCTGTGCGTGTTTGTGTATTTGTATGTGTGTCCTGTGTTTGTGTGTCTTGCATCGGTGCTGTCTGTCTGTCTGTCTGTGTTTCAGGCGCGGGACCGAGCCCTCCTTCAGCAGCGCACCACGCCGTGTCGGAGGAAGCACCCGGAGAGGGGTCATCGATGACGCGTCAGAAGAAGACGGGGACTCACAGGGGGACTACAACGGAACCAAGTCTGTTGAGTAGAAGAGGCCAAAACCATCCAATCAAATTCAGTATTACAATCATCCAACCAATCAGACTCAGTATTACTGTATGCACCTGTGCCAAACAGACCCGCTTTACCAAATAACACACAAGTAACTTCAACCTTACTCTTTCTTTCATATTACTTCCAAATATGATTCTCTATATCAGTCACATATCGACTGCCTTCTCGTTCAGAGCACATAAGGCTTTTCACAATTCAAAACAGACAAAATGGAGGCATAAGAGACAAAGGCGTAATAATGAATTTAGTTTCATTTTAGTGCCTGGGATGTTAGTGTGATTTGTTGTTCTTTTGCTACACTGTTTTGTACTGCACTGAATTACTTGTCCCTACGATACTTCCTTTGCTTAATGTTGTACCCCTCAAAGGTACGTAGGTTACATGTTGTTCCTTATACTCCTTTTGCCTGGAAGGATAAATCCAGGTGTTACTATTCGTCACTTTAATTAATTATAATTTATAGGCATCACATTGTATTTCTAGATTTATACATCTAGCGGTCATGTAAATCTATAATTCTATTTCTATGAGGACATTATGACATGCCCCTTCTTCTACACTGCTGTTAACTTTTTAGATTGTTATAGAAGAAGGTCAATGCAGGCAGATTGTATACTATGGTAAATGGTATACCCACCCAGCTAAAAAATAACTGATGTAGTCCAAATGTATTTTGTTTGTATTCAGAATAGCTGCCCCAATATTGGTGCACGGTTGCAACCATAGCAACTGTTCTGTTTTGTCTGTGGTAAGGACAGTGAATCGACCATATATATTTCATACTTTGGAATATTTTTCTGACTGTCAAGTATGGACAGCAGAACACCTTTCTACTTTTATAAACAAAACCAAAGTCACCCCTTTTTCCTATCAGACTTTTCTTGTTCCTAAATTCTAATATAAAATGATATATATATTAGTATCAACAAGACAGATACATTTTAGGTTGGTGTACCTCGCCATTGACATCTTGTTAGAAAGTAGAACATCATCAGCAGGAATAGTGTCATGCCATCAAGGCCATTTTGTGTATGTCCAGATGCATATTCAACAAAAATATTTTTTGGTTTTACCCGCCACTGGTCACCTTTACAACATTTTGTCTTGTTTTTACTCAATTGACGTTTACATGCCACTTCTTCAATCTATAAATTGTGGAACCACCTGCACGAGAAATAAAAGAGTGAAAAAGTAACCCTCCTCCTCTCCTATATGTCTGTCTCCACACATCCTGAATGATATTGCCAAAAGCATGTTTAGAATGTTCATTTTATGTGTTCATTTTGATACAAAAGGGATTGCAAACCAACAGGTCAAAAGGTAGAGCACCTCAGGTGCATACATTTCAATGTAAGTCCAGACAGAAGTTAGTATGTTAGTAACACACCCACAAACGGTTGCCAACGGTTACATGTACAGTTGTAAGAGAAGCTCTACAAATGGTACTTCCTGGTCCCTAGTTCATACACAACAGCAGAATACTTCCAGAAGACCTGCTGCTGTAACATCAGAGTTGTTTTGTATACATATTATCCTGGTCTCAAATCTGTATGTGTTCTAGCCAACTCCTTTATCACGAACATGATAGGGGAATTGGATAAAGCACATATGGATGGAGCCAATATAAACCAATGATATAAACACATTGTTACTAAGTACAAGCGTTCTCTCTGTTGTTGAGTAGTAACATGCCCTACGGTCATATCCATCCTTGATATCAGACTATTGCTCCTCATTGGAAAGACATATAAGGCTAAAACATTATCTTTTAAACAGTACGTAATGAATTCCAAGAAGTCACAAATCCACCAGAATTCAGATATCCACCATTAACAGTGTAACCAAGGCATCATCATCATCATCATCATCATCCATAATAGTTTCGGAAATATAGTATGAACTGTGCTTTATCGCTTAACTCTATTCAGTAAAATCGAACTCTATTCTGTCAAATCTATTAAGATCTATTATTGCTATTTTGTCATCTTTGATAGTTCCCTGATCTGATATAAGATCAGTCTTTTGACAGGAAGTCTGGGTTGACTGAACTGCTCAAACTGAACCAAGGCTGTCTTTAGGCCTCTTTCTATTAGAAACATCTATAATATAGATTCTATAGTATAGAGTCTATACATTCAGCAGTGCAGTGGTACCTCCTAACTCTCCAACTCATAAAAAACTAAGAACATATACAAACGGAGAGAAGAAATCTAAACAAACTTAAAAACACTGATAAAGTTGCCATTTCTTCAACTGTGGTAACAGAAAGAAACGTCTTTGCCAAAGACCTAAGCTACATTTGCGATTCTCAGAAGTTAACTCGATGCACTTTCTCTGTTCCTATATCTTGCCTACCCTATAAAACATTCTGCAAATGCAAGACAGGGTATAGACTAGTCTGTGCATTTCTCACAGATAATACTTGTTCAAGTTACCAGGTAGAAGACCTTTAAAATAAACTATATTCGTACATTAATAAACCATTGACCTGTAAAGTAGTAGTACCCATAACAAACGTCAGACTATCCTTTGCTTTTACAGCAGATGACAATAACGCAGCACAAAGAGAGGAATAATACCCATTCTCCAAAAGGTAAAGCTAGTCTAACTTACCATCTCCGACACTTTACATATATAGCCTCTATAAGCACGAGGCTTAGCTACGAACGGACATGTGCGATTATGATCAGAGGGCTAGACATACAGAAGAAACTATGACTAGGCAAAACTTACATGTGGAGGTACTGATACATTGATAAAAGGCAGCAATGGCTAAATGCTAACACCACCAACTGTCGACCAACTTCACTCTTCTGCTACCGTTGGCACACCAAGAATCCAAGATGGCGTCCGATCAGAGAACGTGGGTACAAGGACAGGGTGTGGGGTATGGGGGGGGGTTAGTGGCATAGTAGCAGGGTTGGGGTAGTAGTAGCAGGACTTGGGTTCAGAGGTCAAGGGATCAGCAGGAGGACATGCAGCGAGGTCAAGGAATCCTCCCTTATATTATTCATTAAAAAAATAAAAGCTGTAGAGTAGCATCGTGACGCGGCGGTTCTTCTCAGCAGAGTCCATGCAGCAAATAAGTGGGGAAAGGGAGCGGCTTTCTGGTACATAGTTCAGAGTTTGACTGAGGTGTGAGGATGTTCAGCTGGTAGTGTAGTGAGAGGGGGACACCGTTTAAAGCCCTACTGCTGGGTAGTACAGTCTGGTGCAGGGGTGTGAAGGTAGAGGGGGAGGGGGGCAGGGGAGGCCCTCGTTTCATAGCAGGATCTTGACTCCCCCTGATGGTGACTGGGAGCCATGGGAGTGGGAGGAGACTCCCCGAGGAGGCGCAGGTCCAAACTCTAACCGCTTCACCAAACTGAAAGACAGAACGTCTACCATGATGAGCAACACGTAAATCCACAACTTCATTTTCATGTAGAACATCAGACAGAATTTTAAGAGGAACAGAACAACAACAGATCCCACCCAGTTCATGTTCATTAGTCGTAGGATACTTAGTTGATTTCTCAGACCAGTATAAGTCTAAATGGAGAGTAAAGTAGTTTTTAGTCCAGATGTCTGGCTATCTTGAGATGAATGCACTAGCTGTGGGTCGCTCTGGATGGGAGCATCTGCTAAATGTTGTGCCATGTACACTGAGTATACAAAACATGACCAACAGCTGCTCTTTCAATGACATAGACTGACCAGGTGAACGCTATGATCCCTTATTGATGTCACTTGTTAAATCCACTTCGATCAGTGTAGATGAAGGGGAGGAGACAGGTTAAAGAAGGATTTTTAAGCCTTTAGACAATTGAGACATGGACAGTGTATGTGTGCCATTCAGAGGGTGAATGGGCAAGGCAAAAAATGTAAGTGCCTTTGAACGGGGTATGGTAGTAGGTGCCAGGCGCACCGGTTTGTGTCAAGAACTGCTATGCTGCTGGGTTTTTCACGCTCAACAGTTTCCTGTGTGTATCAGGAATGGTCCACCACCCAAAGGACATCCAGCCAACTTGGCACAACTGTGGGAAGCAACGTGGGCCAGCATCCCTGTGGAACTCTTTCAACACCTTGTAGAGTCCATGCACCCACACATTGAGGCTGTTCTGAGGGCAAAAGGGGGTGCAGAAGGTGTTCCTAATGTTTGGTATACTCAGGGTATATTATGTATTTTATGCATTAATTGGTTGTGTTTTGATTTCTGTTTGGACCCCAGGAAGAGTAGCCACTGCCTCGGCAGCAGCTAATTGGGAATCCTAATAAATACTACTACTAAGTAAGCTTAATCTAGATACACACAACCAGACAGAAATATATAAAAATATATGATTTTCAGAAATAAATAAATGGTTTTCTCATTGTGACCTATTTACCTGTCGTAGTGTGGAGGGCTCATGCTGAAGGCCTGGATCTCTGTGCCCCCCTCTATAGCAGAGGGGGTACCGGGACCCGCCGGAAGAGACGGTCTGTTCGGCGACGTGTCGTATACGAAGTCTCGACAAGACGCCAACTTGGACTCCAGGTTCTAGAGCGATCAAGAGAGGAAATAAGTTGTATTACTGTCTCTGAGACCATCATAGACACAGAAATGGAGATACGTTAAAAAGGAAAATTCCAAACAAATACCAGTTTTCCTTTAAACCATTAAATTAGAGTTATATTTTATTATATGCATCATTGAAGGTTCATGGTGATGTTATGAGGGTGGTATTAAATGCATAGGTCCCATTAAGACAATGTTTCTACACAGTTTCTTACCCCGACTTTTCTTAGGAGCTCCCCGACGATGTTGAGTGCAGATATGCGAGCCGACGTAGTCAGGGGAGATCCTGTTAGGTTATCCCCTAAACACAAACACATTTAGCACATATCACAACATCAAACTACAGCTACTAAGGCACAGAGTTTCTAATCCCAGAGGCGCAACATCGCAAGACTTCCGGGAACACTTGCAAAACAGACCAAACAGACTAGGCCAGGGTTTGGTGGAAAATGATTATTTAGTTGTTATTTTTCTCAATCTAAATGCACAACCTAGATTCGAGCCAATGTCTTAAGTAGTTCAACATGTTATATTACTCCAACCTCGTGAAAGTGACAAACTGACACTTTTTCCATTTACGTCAAAAACAACTTTATATCGAAGGAGTGCCGTTGATTTGACGGCCTGCTCATGCGCAGTTCGGCGCAAGACAACCGTTAAACCCGATGACATGTTTCTAAGCATGAGCTTAGCTAGCCAACGTCGCCACGACATCGCCTCCAAGTGTGATCGGGGATTTCTATTAAACAAGCATTTTTAGCTTATCTTCATACTGTACTGTCTTTGACTAAGGAATTAACTAGCATTCCATCATCATTAAACTATCAAAATAACAACATTATCTTAAAATTGAGGATAAAGTAATATGTCATTATTACAGTTTAACCCACAACACAGCCACCATTGGTCTCACCCACCTCGACGAATGCTTGACGCTGGGGTTGCTGGGAATGTACCAAGTGGTTTGGAGGGGGTGGTCGGTATGGTGGAGCGTGAAGATGATTCGGTCCTGTCTGTCTCCTTGGAGATGCTACTGGGGGGGCGTCGCTCCTGGACCTGCTGTACGGCTAGCTCCTGTCGTAAATCTGCCCAACACAGAGAGAGAAGAGACAACAGATCAGATCTCAATACTGAGGACATTTGTGACATTGATACTACAGTACAAATAAGGAAAAAGTCAATACAAGTCATCACTAATTCGCAATGGAAGTCCCACCTACTTCCTGGTTCAAGTTTTTGAATGGGCTTCAAGCGTATATATCATCAAATTCATGAAAACGTGGTCATTTAAGATACTGTACTGTATATGTAAAATGATATTCGTATTCGTGGATTAATCTACTTTTAACTGATGCCTTTAATGAAGGTTTTCGATTGCGTTTTTCCCCCTTAATCGAAAACCTTCATAAAAGGCATTGGGTAAAGGTAAATTAATCCGCAAATACAATTATATATATATATATATCTTAAAATGACCTCACTTTCTTGAACATGATGATATATAAGCTTGAAGACCATTAAAACAACAGTATGGGACTTGAACCAGGAAGTAGGCTGGACTTTTATAGAATATATAAACAGTAGCTTCTAATAACCTGCTGTAAATTCTACACATAATGCCAGACTCATAATTCCGCATTCGCTCTGCTTACTTTTTGAGAAATACAATGGGCAAGGCTGGATCGAGCTGATATTACAATGTCAGTTAATCAACTATCAAATTACGCATATTTTCAAAACTGGAAACTAAATCTGGCAAAATCAGCAGTTCTTGATTAGAACATGAAATGAAAACCCTTTGAGTTTCTCGTTCCACTGACTCACCTCTGGCTTCTCTCTCTCTCCCACACACACAGAAACATACTGACCCCCATCTCCACCCCTCCTCACACACACACACACAAACCTCTGGCCTCATCCTTTAGTCTCTGGACAGACTCCAGAAGGTTCTCCTTTTCGTCCAGCTCACTCTCCAGGAAGGCGTTCCTCTCGATCACGTGGTTCATCCTCTGCTCAAAGTCCTCCAGGGACATGATGGTCGCCCTGGGAGACAGGACATTGGTCAGTCAGTTACTATGGTTACGTCTTAAATTACATCCTATCCTACAGGGTGAGAGGAAGGACAGACATGGTTGAATCTGTATGTAGGCCTATGACGTTTGTGACAAACTGGGTACACATTGGCTAGACACACGCCAATCTCATTAGGGTGATTGGATAAAGAAGTGTCAGACAGACACTTCAGAGTTACAATACAATGACAATACAGCAGAGACAGGCTTGTTTACATAGTTATTTGAAGTCCCTCATCAACATAACAACAATCAGTGTCATTTACGCAACAATCACAACAACCAAGTCGAGGTCAAAGTGTCCAGACTGACCTCTTGGCCCTCTCCAGGTCATCGTTGGACTGCTCCAGCTCTCTGATGTACTTCTGGAGTTGGTCCTTGACCGCTGTGGTCTCTTCCAGGTCTCCCTCCAACGTTGAGATCTGCCTAAATGCTTCAGAGTGCTGCGCCTCATACTTCTCCTACAAAAACACAGAACACTTCTTTCTGATGCATGTCTGCTGCTCATTTGTGGTTTTAGATGACGTTCTCCCTCACCCTTCTTCATGGCCTTGTCCCTGACTGTCCCCCAGGCCCCAGCAATTAAGGCTTTTAGCACAATCAAGTATTCACTGACTAACCTTCCCTCGGGACTCAGCAGTACAAATAGTTGCTCAGAAGTCAGCTGCTCCGTGGTGGTGAACACACAGGGCCTCTGGTGATAGTGGCTATGATTTGGTGATGCTAGTGTGGGTACTACTAGACAACTCAAGACACAGGAGGCGCCTTCAAGTCTACTAAAACATACAGAATATGGTGCCCAACCTTTACGTGACGGGATGCAGAGTATACACGAGAATATGACATGTGGCGATGCAAGACTAGTGTTGGCCTTGACAATACAGGTGTTCTAGGTTCTAACCTGGATGTTCTCCAGTTCCATGCGTAGACGGTTGTTGTTGGACAGAAGTTCTCTGTTCCGTGCTTCACACTGCTTCAGCTCAGTCTCCAGCTCCGCCTCATAGTCCCTACTCATTTGCTGGAACTCCTGCAACTCCTCCTGTGCCTCCTCAGCCCTGGACACAAACATACATCAAAAACATGTCTAACCTACATAGCTAAGCTATATAGAAGGAAGTCGCCAATTAATTCTGATCTAGGATTAGATTCCATTTTCTCACCGTTACAGGGTGAGGTTAGGATGGTCATGGCTAGAAGGGATCCAGCTTTTGTCAAATTTAGGAAAAGGTTTATGGTTGGCTAAAACGCGTTAATTTGACAAAAGCTGGATCCCTTCTAGCCATGACCGGTTAGGACTGATGTATGGTAAACACTTCCTAGATCTACACTTACAGACAACTTCAGAGATTTAGATTCGGATTGTTTCACTTCTATCTATTAACCACACATCTAGGCCAACCGGTCTGGCTACTAGCTACCAACCATTGGTAGAATTCCTTACCTTTGCTGGTGTTTGTCTGACTGCTCCTTCCAGAAACTCAGCTCTTCTTCTATGGACCCAAATTTGTGCATCTTGGGCTCCCCCATGTCTAATGTTACAGCTGACTATGGTTTCACAAAACCTAGTAAAACATCTAAAGTAAAGAAGGAACATAGCACTGGTCATGTTGAGGCAGGTTCATTGTTTGTCTAGCTAGCTCTAGCTAGCTAGTTATGGAGATCAATTAACCATGCCATGGAATGCACGATTCTTGCATGCATGTTGACACTTAAAAGTTAGCCTAGTAAGGTTAGCTAAGTAACGTTACCTAGCTAGTTAACTAACTGTATGTTTTTTTTTTACAGCCCGTTGGAATGTCCAGTTTGATCAGATAACTATTCAGTTTCTTTAGCTAGCCTAATCAATCAATAAATTAAGATGTTGGCTAGCTAACTAACTTGGCTAACCTTAATTAATTAGCTAACTAGCTAGCTAGTTTAGCGACATCACAACCATTAACAGTACGTGAATAACGGATAAACTGTTGTGCAATAGACGATAGTGAAGATTTCTGACTTTCAGAAAGTAAAATATACGCCAGAATGCTTACCTGAATGCTGATAGCTAAGAAAATGTATTATTACCTACCTAGCTAACAGTAGATCAATAACATGGCTAGCAAAACGCTATCAGGAAATAAACTGCCCATCTACCCAAATCCAAACCATTACATCCCCGCGTTTACAGCACGCCATTGGTGGATTGAAAGGATGACGCAAAGCGCAGGTATTTCAACCAATCAAGTTATATTTCCTGGAAGACTGTGGCTGTGGACAACGGGGTTCACTTTATTAGTCATATGGTGCACCGTTACAAGTTATAAGAAATTCAATGCGAGTTATGTAGTAAATAAACTGTGTGGACACAAACAAAGGTTTAGATTTGCTAAACCAATTTCCCACTAGAAGAGTGGGAACATTTCACGATTTTAAATTGACAGACGTTCCAGAACAGAGATAACATATGCATTGGATTTATTCAATTACAGGTTAATTAGTTGTTATTTTACAGTAAATGGCTTTAAATTTTATCCGCATATTGTTATAATTATGGTAAGTTTCGTTTTTAGGAATTTGATAACCAGCTAGCAATTATATAAACTCAGTGGCAAGGACACTTGAAACTATTCGGGGGCTTTGTGTGCAATTGCGACAGTGGTGGGATCGTTTATGGCAAATGTATGTTAGAAAAAACGTCTGGTTGCTAGGTAGACAGAAAATGCAAAACAAGTCTTCGGAGGGATATGAGAAGAAAGGAAGTCAGCTAGCTAGCTAGCACGCCCGCCAGTCAGGTAAGAAATAACCTGTTATCTAAATAAATACCCCATTCAAATGTATGCACATAGCACGTTAACTGTTAGCTGACATAGCATGATGTTAGCACTTGTATTTGCTACTAAGCAGTACGTAGCATGTGCTATCTCTCAACAAACGATCGGCAGGTAGCATTAGCTGGCTAGCTAACCAAGCTAGGCTAGCTAACTTCACTCTTCTTGGAGAGAATGCCTGTCATTTGTCAACGTTATGATATGAGGAATTGCCACAATGGTTTTAGGGAAGAAGCTCTGTCATTTGTGTTAGGCCGCAAAATGGTTTCGTTTTTGTAAGGTTAGCTACTTTCAAGCGAAACCATGATGTAGCTAACTAACTCTGGTTAACTGCTAACCAATTACAGATTGGCTTACGCAAACAGTCATGTTAGCTTAGCTAGGTACTGTCCTCGTTTCTCAGTTTCACCACTAAAATGAACCAGTGTATTACAAGAGGGCAGTTAGTCATGGACATAGCAAACAGGAACACGCATTTAGTTTTTAATTACTTTTTTATAGCTAAACAATAAAGCCAGACTAGTATGTCACAACTCTGCATAGCTAACTCAAATCCACGATTTAAATCGTGGAGTTAAATAAATAAAAGTTGAGTTTAATTGGCTAAACTCTGCACTTCACAATTTGCATGGTGCAAGGGCTCTACGTTGACATTTTCTACACGTGCTCGGAGAACACTCAGAAACATATTTGAGTTATTAAAGCGGCAATCCGCAATTGAAACGATAACAAATTCCTGCCACTGTTTCGGTAAAAGGTTGAGCGATTGGTCTGTGGGAAATGTAACCACACTCAAATTCATAGACAGAGCTATGGATGCAAGGACAGACCATCATGATATAAAATTACAGTTTTAACCATGTTTGAGGCTATACAGTGTTTGTTTACATTTACTTTGTTTACAAACATTAGATAAACAAGGTTATATTTAGGCATCTGATGGGGTATGACAGTTGAACTGAGCTCATGGGGCATTTAAGTTATACTCTTCAGGAATCAATGGGTTTATAATTTATATATGTCCAAAAATTGTTGTAGTAGCTGCAGATTGCCCCTTTTAATGATAAGAATTGCCAGCAAAAATACAGAGTTTATTGTAATTAAATAAATCAAGATGAGTTTTAAGAGTTAGATGACAGCCTTCAGTGGGCTTATATAAAGGTGGCAGGTAGCCTAGTGGTTAAGTGTTGGGACAGTAACCGAAAGGTCGCTGGTTCGAATCCCCGAGCCGACTAGGTGAAAAATCTGTCGATGTGCCCTTGAGCACTTAATGCTAATTTCTCCTATAAACCGCTCTGGATAAGAGTGTGTGCTAAATGACAAAAATGTAAATATATGAATCCTAGCTACTTTTGAAGCTCATCTCCTGAAGAAGCTACCTTTTCCTTTCTGTCTGTGCCACAACATTTGCATACTACTGCAGCTGTGGGACAGCGAAGAAATCATTACAACAATTATTACCTGGATTCTTCTCTTTTTTTAGGGGCACTGTGCTCCCAAATTATAGTTCTAGGCAGCACAGCTAAATATTTAGGAGCATATGCCCCCAAAATGGTAGCTCTGTAGAGCCCTGTGGGGGTAGGTTTAAAATTCTGTGGCGGTAGCTAGCTAGGTAACGTTAGCTACCCTATTGCAGCCAGTGGAAACTTATGAAGACCAACCTGGAAACATTTCAAGCAAAGGGCTTCCTCTTTTCTCTATCTTAGGGAAGCATGAGAAAGAAGAGATATGATGAAAGAATGGTGAAAGGCTTTGCTAGGTTGTACGATGGAAGGACTGGGAAAGGAGAGATCCATATGCAGTTCTAGGCCCTTCCCATGGCTCAGTCATCCCGAGAAAGAGGCCTCGTCCCGGCTCTGGAAACTCACAGACTGCTTCTCCACCTACGGGCAGAAAAACACCCCAAGTTACAACACGGACAAACAAGTATGTAACATCTCAGACCAAGAGACCATTACATTCTGCTTCAGTTAAGTATTGACATAATTGTAGCCAGAGACCAACGATAGTTTACGTTCTGTGATAAGTATGAAATACAAAACCCCCATCAGTCGATAAATTGACTGAATTGTCACTATAACGATACATTGTACGATACATTTATAAAATGTATGCGCACCATTTTCTAAATTAGCCTTAACTACTACTACTTTAAATGGTGTAGCTATCAATTGTCCCATCAACAATACCCCACATAAGCAAACTTATTTCATTTCAAATTTCTCTACTAGGTCCCTATGGGCTAATGAACGATATCAGCAAAATGTCCACAATAAGTGGTCGGGTTCAATTCTGGGTTTCCAGCTCTAATCAATCGTATTATTAGGGGTAGACATACTGAAGATACTGATTTCAACATGGAGATAGCAATTAATGTGAAGCGTTGATGGGAAGGAGTGTGTGAATTGTGGAGAGTGAAGAGGATTTGGGTAACTAACATATAATAGTGAAATGTAGCATTTTTGTCATAACTATGTACATTGTCTATCTAAAATGACCTAGTGTGTGGTAACTGGAGGCAGCAGAGTAGATTACATCAGTTAGACAACGGGAGGCTTTAAAAGCCACAGGCTGTTAGTTCTGGTCGTTCTAGAATTACCTTTCCTCTTATTACATATCGTGAATCCTCCCAAGGCCACTATCTGACATGTTAGACACACAGGAACACGCGTCTCTTTACTCTTATCAGAGAACTGAACTGGCTTACTTTCATCAACCTCGTTTTTCTCTACCATCTTACGGCCCTGCTACGCTATAGCCATCGGGCGTCCGGCGTTGCCATCAGCCACTGAGGAAATGCTTCCTTTGAAATCAATGAAAGCTGCAATACTGCCGTGTTGTGTCACGTCCAATGGTAGCGTCGCAGAGGTTCAGTTCTCGATGGCTGACGCCCACACTTGTGAATTGATATAATGAGAAATAAAGTGGATTTTGGTTGCATATGGCCTCGACTATACACCACTGGTTATTGTACTAAGATTTATGAAGTCAAGAAGCTACTAGCTAGCAGACACGCTAGCTCACAATGTAAACAAATTGCAACTTATGTAATTAGAGGATCATTTAATACAACCACTAGCAACAATTTAATGAGTACCTGCGAAGAACTGGACCAAAGCTATTGTACTTGCGCATAATCTGTGAATATGGTACAGTAGGGGAAAATAAAATAGATACTCCTCTCCGCTCTCAAAACAACGCGCTCTGTGTATCAGGTAGAATGTCACTTTGACACGGCGCTGAAGGCAAAGCAACACTACGTGTGTAGTAGAGCTAAGGTGGAAGTTGTACAAAGATGGGTCAGTTTATTGGTCACGTGCGCACTGTTCAGTGACATGCTTACTAACTCTCCTCAACAATGCAGTACAATATCAATCAGGAATCAAATGCCAAAAAAAAGTAGTAAACATAAAATGATAATGCTGAGAAATAACGTTTTTGTTTAGTTTAGAAATAACCTTTTTGTTTGTGTTAACTTATTTTCCCAGAACGATTACATGGACAACAGAAAGCCAGTATTGGAGCTGAAAGATCTTCCTCCTCCTCCGCATCATACCGCTGCCTCCCAGCCCTTCCCTCTCACCCCCCTCCCTCTGCCCCCTCCTTGTCTGCCTCCTCTTCCACAAGACTCCCTCCAACAACTACCACAACAGGGGGGTAGTCACAAAGTAAGCGTGTGCACTCACTGTGAGCACTGCAGCGTAGACCCATCAGGTCGGGGTGGTTATGGGGTTGTTAGTGGTGGAGGTAGCACTAGTGTTAGTTGTGGTGTCAGCAGCGGCGTCCCCCTCTACCTCCCTCCAAGTTCTCAGGAAGCCTCTATCAGCAGGCTAGGAGCCAGTCAAATAACGCCAACCACCCTCAACTCACACCCGCACTTCCCCAGCCTTGGTGGTGGTGGTGGAGGGGATGCTAGAGCCACGCTACTCCCCTCCTCTGTAGCCACCACCTCCCAGCCCCTACCCTCTCAGCCTCACTCCCACCTCCCATGCTCATGTTGTACAGGAGGCCTACTCAGACCTCTCCGCTCTTACCCCTCAATCCCTTTACCCTACATTGAGTCTAAATTCATTACCCCCTCCGCCCCCCTCTCTACCCCCCATGGGACTTGTAGCCTGGGTACTCCCGCTGGGTATTACCCCTGTGGTGATTACAACTCTGCCACTGTGGGGGTCCAGAGATCATCGGCAGCACACAGTGACCCCCACATCCCCACCTCGGGACATATCTGTTCTTCTAATGCTATGCACTTCAATCTTGAACGCACGGTTTGTCGCACGGGGGCGCACTACTGCCGGGATTGTTTGACGAAGGTTGGTGGAATTCTCTTTGTTCACTGTGGTGGCACTGTCTTCTATTGGGTGTAACTTGTATACAGGAATGGGCAGTACTTAGTTACAATACGACGATGTTACAATTTGTGTAATTTGCCCATCATTTAGAAATTACTTTGCCCATCCCTGACTGTATAATATTACAGCATTTGAAGACATGAGTTGTTTTGTCTGACTACAGAATGATAACTTGTTATTTCCACGTGTTCAGCCTGCAGACAAGTTGTGGCCTAACATTCCTCTGCCCCCGGCCCAGTCGGCCCCAGTACCCATCCCCATGTGTAACGGCTGTGGGACCTCCTCCGACGGCCTGCTACTGCTGGGTTCCAGCCTGGGCAAATCTGCAACGAAGTATGGTAAGTATCACTGTAATGATGCGAGTCGTGTTCAGAAGGGCACACCGTACCAACAATCTCCTCAAAAAGAGACGTACAGGACAGTAGTACCTCCCTGTTTCACTCAATTTCTGAACACGTTTGGTGTTTTTGTTCCCCGCAGGTTCTCCAGAAGGTCCTGAGAACATCCCTCCGGTGGGTGTTTTCTGGGACATAGAGAACTGCTGCGTTCCCAGTGGTCGCTCTGCTGCGGCCGTGGTCCAGCGCCTCCGCAGCCACTTCTTCCAGGGCCACAGAGAGGCGGAGTTCATCTGCGTCTGTGACATCAGCAAGGAGAACAAGGCCGTCATCCAGGAGCTCAACAACTGCCAGGTAACCTGTGTGTGATCTGATTCCCTGAGCTGGTAAAGTGTTCCTCTGTATTCTTCAGTCTCTGATTCTACCTATATGAGCAATGTCTGATAGTCTTCTGGTCCCATTTTTTCCAGGTAACGGTAGCGCACATTAACGCTACCGCCAAGAACGCTGCGGACGACAAGCTTCGTCAGAGCCTGCGGCGCTTTGCAGAAACACACACTGCCCCTGCTACTGTGGTGCTAGTCTCCTGTGCGTATGCTCATTTTACATTTATGGATTTAAAAAATGTTTTTTCTTTAATTTCGTTGGTTCGTCCACTCCATACCTGTGTAGTTAACCCCGAATCCGTTTCGCAGCCGACGTGAACTTTGCCAGCGAGCTGAGCGACCTCCGGCATCGCCATGGTTTCCAGGTGATCCTGGTCCATAAGAGCGGTCAGACGTCGGATGCCCTGCTACAGCACGCCAACCGCCAGGTGGCCTTTGAAGAGATGGTAGCCGACCTGCCGCCCAGACAGGCTGACAAATCACAGGTAGGCTTCAGAGATGCTTGATTGATATATGTAATCCATATTGCGAAATGGCAGAAGTTAACTTTCAATAAATGTACGATACTCTGACTGGTTGCTCAGAGAATTACTTCTGAGTGATCAGAAATCTTCCCTTTACTCTTCCAATGGTTCTAGACCTCTTTGGTACCTGTATCTTCCCTCATTCTACAGTGTGATCTTTAGTAGTGTTATGCTATGAAACACAATCACAAGACCCTGACCCTGCAAACCTCTTGTCGTTTCAAAACACATTTCCAAATAATATTCAAAAACACAAACCCAGAGTGGTCCCCTCTTCTCTCTTTCCCTCCTCTCCTCCCCCCACCAGTTTGGTTTCAACCTGCTCTATGTGTACAACCTGCCGCCGGGCTGCGACGGCAAGAGCGTGGGCAACCGCCTGCGCCGCCTCTCGGACAACTGCGGCGGCAAGGTGCTGGGCGTCTCCATGGCCACCGGCACCGCCGTCCTCCGCTTCGGCTCGCAGGAAGCGGCGGAGCGCGCCCGCAAGCGCATGGAGAACGAGGACGTGTTCGGCCGGCGCATCACCCTCTCCTTCACCGCCCCGTCCGCTGAGGAGGGGAACGACCCCACCCCACCACCCCCCTCATCTGAAACTCCTCCACCTCCGCTTCCAGTTCAACCTCTTCCCTCCTCCTCTTTTTCCTTCCTGCCCCTGGAGAAGCTGCACTCCCCTAGGAGGAACAGGCGTGCGAGGCGTGAGTGTCAGAGAGAGGCCTCACTCCCCGTTCCGGTGCCTGAGAGGCCCTACAGCCCCAGGAGGGGGAGCGGGGGGACACCTTACCCTGGTTCCCCCCAAGCCAGAACCCTTCCTCAGGTCAGCAGCCTCCTGCCACCCCCCCCTGAGTGCCGCCTGCCCCAGTCTTCCCCTAACCCTGTCCATGTCCTCCACTCTGCCTGCGCTAACCTGTGGGCTTTTAGACTGTAGTCATGCTTCATCCCATGCTTCATCCCATGCTTCATGTAGCTTAATGCCTGGTCTGTTTCTGTGCTTCGTTCAATGTTTCATGTAATGTTTTAAGCAATGTGTGGCATCTAACACTTTGTCCCATGCTTCATGTAATGTCTGGCTGATCCTTTTCTTTCAATGTGTCAACTAATGCCTCGATCAATGTTTCATCTAATAATAGCATATCTCTCCCTCTCATATCTTTACTCTATCCCATGCCTCGTCTCCTGCTTCTGTTTGTAATCCCTGCCTGTCCTGCCGGCCGTAACTGAGTCCGTAACGATGGTCTTTCTCTTCTATGCTTTTGATCTGTTACTTTGATCTCTGCTCTTTTATTCTGCTGGACGGTGCTTTTTCTCCACCCGACAATAGAGCTGAGGGGAAGACTGGAGAATGGTGATAGTAATGTCAGAGTTATGACGATACAAGAGGTTGAATAATACTAACAGTGGGGGTGGGGGGGACGTATAGCTCTAATTAATAAATAGCTTTAACAATCACCACCATTCTCAAGGACCACTTCCTCTCAGCTCTATCATTTCCAATTTCCTTTTAGCCTCTTCCACTACACATCCATTCTGCCAAGCTGATGGCCATTCTAATACAGTCACCACTACATATCCAGTAACACTTTGGTTGTCCCCCTGGTGCAGGAGCTAGGTGGACTGGAGACCAAGCCCAAGATTGGGGGCTTCCCCCTGGAGAAAGGCCGGGGCTTCCCCCTGGAGAAAGGCCAGCGCAACTCCTCCTCCCCCCACAGTAACGGAGAGGGGCCGTCCCAGCAGCACCCCATCAAGGCCGGCCTCATAGGAGAGTCCATGTTCCGCGGCAGGAGGTACGCTATGGACGCCAGGACCCCTTTCAGACTAAATGAATAAAGAACAAATGTACTAATTGGTTCCATCACAGTTGGTTCCTGCAGACTTGTATGTGTTTTACCTTCAATATTGTAAAATGGCCTGCAAAAAGTATGCCTGTCGTAGAGGGGTCATCGTAGACGGATGTAGGAATTAATTAGTAGCTGTTTCTAAATGAGGTGGTTTGTGCTCAAACTACTGGAGCTGAGGCCATGTATAAAACTTGCATGCAGTTGTTGTTTTCAGAGAGCTGAGTATGCCATAATCTTTCAACTTGAATAGTTAACGTCCTCTCCCCCATCAGGAGGGACCTCTCCAGCCCCCGCAGTGCATCTGACTCTGAGCGTCATGGAGAGTTCCAGGTCAGCACCCCCTCTGCCTTCAGCAAGCTGACCCTGCACAAGACCTTCAGCCCCCTGGTGCTCTCCGAGCCACAGGGCCTCTCCCAAGGCTCCTGGTCCTCACGGTGAGACCATCACACTACAAAATGTCCTGTTTGTTTCCTTACCCTGTAAGCAGTCTTTAGACGAGCCGACACTGCAATCCATGCCTTGGTTTTAACTTGAGCCTTTTTGTCCAAAAAAACAATGCAAGTGAATATCCCCCAAATTAGTTTGACATTTCCTGCATGAATCCTCTTAAAGTAACCTCATTGAGCTACACAAATATGACATTTTGTGATGATTTGGGCATGACATTTCAATCTATACCTGCCTATGGTGCTGCCAACCCATTCAACTCCTCTCTCTCTGCTCCAGGAGTGGGTCCCCCTGCATGTCGAGCCGCTCGTCCCCCCTGATGGGCCCTCCTCCCCGGGGCAGCAGCAGCCCCTGTCTGCCTGAGGGCCCCCAGGCCTCGGAGCCCTTCTCGGACGGGGCAGACTTACAGGTGGCCAACTTGGACTACAGGATGTCCCGTAAGGAGCTGCAGCAGAGCCTGCACGACGCCTTCTCCAGACACGGACGGGTGAGTCCTATACACACAATACCCCATAATGACAAACCAAATGCAGGTTTTTATAAATCTTTGCTAATTTATAGTTTTTTTATATATATATATATATATATATATATATACAAAAAAATAGCACATTTGCATACGTTTTCAGACCCTTTACTCAGTACTTTGTTGAAGCACCTTTGGCAGCGATTACAGCCTTGAGTCTTCTTTGGTATGATGCTACAGTCTTGGCACACCTGTATTTGGGGAGTTTCTCATTCTTATCTGCAGATGCTCAAGCTCTGTCAGGTTGGATGCGGAATGTCGCTGCACAGCTATTTTCAGGTCTCTCCAGAGATGTTCGATCGGGTTCAAGTCCGTGCTTTGGCTGGGCCACTCAAGGACATTCAGAGACTTGTCCCGAAGCCACTCCTGCGTTGTCTTTGCTGTATGCTTAGGGTCGTTGTCCTGTTGGAAGGTGAACCGTCGCCCCAGTCTGAGGTCCTGAGCAGGTTTTCATCAAGAATCTCGCTGTGCTTTGCTCCGTTCATCTTTCCCTCGATCCTAACTAGTCTCACAGTCCCTGCCGCTGAAAAACATCCCCACAGCATGACGCTGCCGCCACCATGCTTCACCATAGGGGTGGTGCCACGTTTCCTCCAGACGTGACGCTCGGCATTCAGGCCAAATAGTTGATTTCATCAGACCAGAGAATCTTGTTTCTCATGGTCTGAGTCCTTTAGGTGCCTTTTGGCAAACTCCAAGCGGGCTGTCATGTGCCTTTTTACAGAGGAGTGGCTTCCGTCTGGCCACTACCATAAAGGCCTGATTGATTGTGCTGCGGAGATGGTTGTCCTTCTGGAAGGTTCTCCCATCTCCATAGAGGAAGTCTGGAGCTCTGTCAGAGTGACCATTGGGTTCTTGGTCACCTCCCTGACTAATGCCCTTCTCCCCCAATTGCTAAGTTTGGCCGGGCGGCCAGCTCTAGGAAGAGTCTTGGTGGCTCCAAACTTCTTCCATTTAAGAATGATGGAGGCCACTGTGTTCTTGGGGACCTTCAATGCTGCAGAAATGTTCCCCAGATCTGTGCCTCGACACAATCCTGTCTCGGTGCTCTACAGACAATTCCTTCGACCTCATGGCTTGGTTTTTGCTCTGACATGCACTGTCAACTGTGGGACCTCATATCGACAGGTGTGTGCCTTTCCAAATCAGGTCCAATCAATTGAATTTACCACAGGTGGACTCCAATCAAGTTGTAGAAACATCTCAAGGAGGATCAATGGAAACAGGATGCATCTGAGCTCAATTTCGAGTCTCATAGCAAAGGGTCTGAATACTACTTATGTAAATAAGGTATTTCAGTTTTTAATTTTTAATACATTTGCAAACAATTCTAAACCAGTTTTTATGGGGTAGATCGATGAGGACATTTTTTAATTTAATCCATTTTAGAATAAGGCTGTAACGTAACAAAATGTGGAAAAAGTCAAGGGGTCTGAATAATTTCCGAATGCCCTGTAGATGTATAGAGCTTTAATCTGTCTCCCATTTGATGGTAAATTGCAAGATGGTGAGGTCAGGAATGTGTTTTAGTGTCATTTTATTTGACTTTCTTGGTTTATTGTGATTGTATTGATTCAACCTATTGCTATGTCATTTTCTGACATGGCTGTGTGTGCTTGTGCCAAAATTGCTCTGTGTAGTATTTACATGGTAGACTGCACTCTATGCCAGCGTTTCCCAAACTCGGTCCTCGGGACCCCAAGGGGTGCACTTTTTGTTTTTTGCCCTAAGGCAACAAAGTTGATTCAAATGATCAAAGCTTTATGATCATTTGAATCAGCTGTGTAGTGCTAGGGCAAAAACCAAAATGTGCACCCCTTGGGGTCCCTTGAGCTGAAAAGGTTTAAGAGCCCCTGCTCTATTGCAATGTCATTGAGGAAGGCGATGGGATTTCACTGTCATAATGAGGTCAAATTGCCTGTGTGTCATTTTCAGACAGTAGACTACATGATAAGTGAATGTGTGTGTCTCCAGGTTAAAGGCGTGGAGCTGAGTCCCCACACAGACTACCAGCTGAAGGCCACAGTCCAGATGGGCTCCCTACAGCAGGCCATCAGTGCTGTGAGCAGCCTGCACCGCTACAAGATAGGAGGCAAACGCATCCACGTCTCCCTCATCACCGGGGCCAGCAACAAGTCACTAGCCATGCTCAGGTATGTACAGTACAGCTCCTCTAACATTGAGGTAGCACTCTCTCCCATACTTGTCACATAATTTGGCAGTTTCATGTCTTAGATCGGGGAACATCACCATCCTTTTAAACGTCGCCAAAATATGATTTGTACTTCGTTTGAGATGGATTCGGATGGTATGAAAATGTTTCCTCTCTTTCTACAGCTCTGAAATCTTCCAGATTCTCCAGGATGCACCAGCCAGCTGTCTTCCCCTTTTCAAGTTCACTGAAATCTACGAGAAAAAGTGAGTCGTGTTGCTTCTCCTCTTCATCACTCAACCTCCCTCCACCTCTGTAGGAGTTAGCCCCATGCAATGTTAAGTACTGTGGCTGCGTTTACACTTTTCCCCAAAAGCATCTTAATGCTAAGTTCATCGTTAGAACTATGGGATCCTATGGTTCTAACGATTAACTTATCCTTAAGATTCTTTTGGGAGAACGGGCCCTGATCTTTTTTCGCTAATTGGTCTTTTGACCAATCAAATCAAATCTTTTCACATCAGATCATATCTGATTGTCAAAAGACCAATCAGTGGAACAAAGATCAGAATAGGGCTGCCTGTGTAAACGCAGCCTAAATAAAGGCTATGTAAATGTACTTTATTAATTCATCTCCACCCCTCCTCTCCCCCCCTAGGTTTGGTCGTAAGCTGGTGGTGAGTGACCTATACAGACTACCAGAGGTGGTGGCGGTGCGGGAGCAGGGTGGAGGCAGGCTGGTGTGTCTCCTCCCCAGTAGCCAGGCCAGGCAGAGCCCTCTGGGGTCGTCTCAGTCCCAGGAGGGGTCCTCGGCTAATGGTAGTCCTGTGGTGTTTGAACAGTTGGAGTACCACGAGCCTGTCTGTAGGCACCACTACACACAGCAGAACTTCAGGTAGGGATAGACAGAAAGACCCACACACACTCCCTCGCACCACTTCTCTTAGCCATTTAAGTCGTCTTACAGGACTCATTTGGACAAATGTTTCATATGACCTCGATCTCGCTGTCCCCGATGTAGTGAGGCAGACTTTGACCCAGACTCCTATAAGATTCCTTTTGTGGTGGTGTCTCTGAAGACCCTGGCCTCCCAGGTCCACTGTCTGCTGCAGTCCCATGAGGGAACCCTGCCTCTGCTCAGGTAACCAACCCTGTCTCTGCCTGGATAGATTAACTGACAGTGGATGCTTAATAAAGTTGAATTCAATAAATGGTGTTGGAGAGATCTGCGTTGGAATCATACTGAACTTTATGGGAAAGGCCTTTTAATTAATCTAATCAATATTTCTAGAACCCATTTCATACAAATGGAGTACAATTTGTATAACTCTGTAATTGTTACTAGATATAGTGTTTTGTGTTTCATGAATATTCATTTTGCTCTCCTGTGACTCAGTTTTTCAGAGTGCTATGCATCAGAGTTGGGCCCCCTGACGGTGTCTGAGGAGGGGGAGGAGGAGGGGAGCGTCCCCCTGGAGCACCTCATCACTTGTATACCAGGCGTTAACATCGTCACTGCTCAGAACGGCTTCAAGGTCATCAAGTGGATCCACAACAAGCCGCCCGCATCCAACACAGGTGCTGACCTGACTCACAGCCCTAACCCTCAGAGAATTACATTGAAAACCTTTATTTAGACTCGCAGAGGAATGCCCAGGGGTTCATAAAAGCAATACAAACCTACAGAATTGAAACCCTTTATTCATAAAAAATGGAAACCCCTATCGCATAAGACCATCCTCAAAGACGCCTGAAGGTACTCGGGAGGCGATAAGAGTTATTACGGGGATATGTTGAGCTAAAATCCGCTTTCTTGCAGTTTGCAGTAGGTGGATACTGTGCTGCTGACACAGATACCAAGACTCCAAGACAGAAATGCACCCGTACTACTATTAGAATAGAAGTCATTAACATCTTGCCGTGTGTGTGTCGTAGACCTGTGGATGCAGCGGTGCAAGTCCCCAGTGGGGAACCCCCAGTTGATCCAGTTCAGCAGAGAGCTCATTGACCTGATGAAGAGTCAGCCCTGCAACCTGATGCCCATCAGCAGGTTCATACCTGCCTACCACCACCACTATGCCAAGCAGTGTAGGGTGTCTGACTACGGATACTCTAAGCTGCTGGAGCTACTGGAGGCTGTGCCACACGTACTGCAGGTATGTTGTGCACACACACACACACACACACACAGGGCCTGCATACACACACACACACACACACACACACACACACAGGGCCTGCATACACACATACACACACACACACACACACAGTTTAATCAATCGCTCCATTACACACATAATCAAAGATTGAAGTTACACAGCTCAATTAATTTACACATGATGGATCACTTTTAATCTTCCTAGTTTAGTGACTTCCTAGCTCAAACACTGGGACTGGGAGACCATCCGCTATCCCTTCTGACAAAACCTTGTCCACTTTGTTTCTCATTACACGCTTCAACAGCCTTGAGGTTAGATCCCTGACAGATACGATTAGTAGAACATTAATAGATTATTGCAGCAGTAAGTGTTAGCATACACTCTCAAAGTGGTGGCGACCATGAAGTAAACAAAGCATGAATAAATCTGTGTTTTTCTCTACTCCAGATCCTTGGCATGGGCAGCAAGCGTCTGCTGACCCTGACCCACCGTGCCCAGGTGAAGAGATTCACCCAGGACCTCCTCAAACTGCTCAAGTTCCAGGCCAGCAAACAGGTGGCAATCACGGACTTCATGCAGGCCTACCATTGGTCAGTACTACCACAGGAACTGCCCACTCCGCCACTCGCTCAGCAAATCATGTTGTCTATCCCAAGAGCTAAGCACATTCCTATCAGCTATTGTTGATTAACAGTAAAGTATTATTTTCTAATCTGTTCTATTTGTTCAAACTGCTTGAAGTGTTTTATGAATTCATCTGGACTTGTTTTGTCTCGTGATAATTCAGCTTATATTGGCTTATTTGGAAGTGTATTTCCTTGTGATGGTGTTTAGGCTATATGAATTCATTTGAAAGTGTATTTTCTGTTTCTCAAGTGGCACCCTATTGGCTGTGTGGATATTTTCATACTATGTTTCTATTGCTACAGGTGCTTCTCCAGAGACTGGCGGGTGCTGGACTATGGGATGTGTGATCTAATGGACCTGCTAGCTGAGATCCCTGACACCACCATCACCGTCACACACCAGGACTTGGACACTGTCATCTCTGTACCCAAGAGAGGTGAGATGAGGTCTCACTGTATGGGTTTTAGGGTTGCAACATTCCGGTATCGTCCCAAAAATTCTGGATTTTGGATTTCCTGCTTATTGTTGCAAATGGGATTTCTGGAAAACCTTGGAATTTGGGGAAAGTTACAAGAATTGTGCAACCCTAATGGGTCTGATATCAGGGTAATGGATGAAGTACCAGAGGGTTGTTCTGTCGTTCTAGTACATTTGATCCCTTGGGGAAAATACACCGCTTTTGGAAGGAACATGTGAAATATTGGTAGCCTTTGTTTAGAAAATATGTTTAACTTGGGACCAGACAGTTGGCTTGTTTGTGTCTGTAGTTGATGTACATTTGATCCCTGGGGGAAAATTGTGAAATATTGGTCACTTTTGTTTTTGAGAAAATGTTTAACTTTTATTCAACCCAGGAATTCCCTTGGAGATGGATAAGAATATCCTTGCCATGTGGGGCATGGAATAAAGTAATGCATTCCACATGCAGTTATGCCTGACTATCTCCTGACTCTGTCGGTGGTCGTCTACGGCGTCGGCATAGGTTTAAACCCGGCCTACTGCCCTTTGACACAACCTCTATCTTTCCCCACTGTCATCCTCTCTCTATCTGTTCAACCTCTATCTTTCCCCACTGTCATCCTCTCTCTATCTGTTCAACCTCTATCTTTCCCCACTGTCATCCTCTCTCTATCTGTTCAACCTCTATCTTTCCCCACTGTCATCCTCTCTCTATCTGTTCAACCTCTATCTTTCCCCACTGTCATCCTCTCTCTATCTGTTCAACCTCTATCTTTCCCCACTGTCATCCTCTCTCTATCTGTTCAATCAAATCAGAAAAGACCTGTTATACTTGGTATGGGGTTGATGTGGTTGGGGATCAGGTTGTGTTTTTCCCTCTACCTGTTTGTCTGTATAATCTTTAAATGCTAAATACATTTAAAAAACTGTAATAGGAATTACCAGGTGAACTAAAAGGAGTCAATCAAAAATACATGTGGTTTATTACAAGTTGCAACAGGGAGACACCATCCAGCGGAGAGAATGTCTGACTTAAAAAAATAATAATATATAGTATACATTTAAAAAAACGTCCTGTTTAACTCCTGCCCTCCTTTGTCTCCTTCCCCTCAGATCGTACATCAGATGAGATGGAGCGGACCAAGCAGTTTGGTAAGGAGGTGGTGGACCTGCTGCGTCACCAGCCCCACTGTCGCATGGCCTTCTCCAAGTTCATCCCTACCTACCACCACCACTTCGGACGCCAGTGCAAACTCGCATACTATGGCTTCACCAAGCTCGTCGAGCTCTTCGAGGCCATCCCCGACGTACTCATGGTGGGTGGAGGACAAAGTGATTCTCTGTCCAAGGAGGAATTTTTTTTTTTTTTGTGTTTGTAGGCTTCAGAGTGCTGCAGGAGAAACCATTGATAATGTCCGATGATCCTCAATTGGTGTGCATCTCATTTCTGTCCCAATAAGCCATTTATTTTGCAGTATAAATAACATTATTCCTAGAGTAGAGTGACTTATTTACATTGTCATTTTGTTATGTAACCTCCCTCTCTCCCCAGGTGTTGGACTGTGGAGAGGAGAAGGTGCTGACCCTAACAGAGGTAGAGCGTGTGAAGGCCCTGGCTGCCCAGCTGGTCAAGATGCTCCGTTCCCAGAGAGACTCCAGCCTGCCTGCTGCCCAGCTGCTGTCTGAGTACAGCAAGACCTTTGGCTACGGCCTGAGGCTCCAGGACTACGACGTCTCCTCCTTGCCCGCCCTGCTCGTCAACCTCTGCCACGTCGTCAAGGTATGGTTAAGAGTTTCTAGTCAGTTCAGTCAAATACATCTATAGTAGGCTGTTGTACTAAACAAGAACATCCTGTGCTACACAAGTCCTTGTGTAAACAAGCGAACATTATTTTGGCCCCTAAGGATGAGTCACAAGTATTTGTTGATATGAATTCATGTCACTGAAGTGGCTTTAGTGAGGCAAAATGTCATGAAGGTTTGAGCAAGCAGGCCCCTTAGTGGTGCATTGAAATTTACATTTAAGTCATTTAGCAGACGCTCTTATCCAGAGCGACTTGCAAATTGGTGCATTCAACACAAATTGGTGCATTCAAATGTCGTCTTTATATTGGAAATGAGCTGTCAATTCCAGATTCAGCCATGTTTTCTGAATACAATGGCTCATCTCTCACCTCCAACTGTCCTGGCACTTTGTGATAACTGCTGCAGTATAAAGGGCTTTTATAAATACATCTGATTGATCTTCTCCTCAGGTGGTGGACGGTGCTAACGGCCGCGAGGTCCAGCTGATCAACAGGAAGTCTCTGCGCTCGTTAACGTGCCAGCTGCTGTCCCTGCTGATGGGCCTGGGGCAGTACGAAGAAGACGGCTCTGTCAGCGTGGAGGGCTTGAGTCTACTGTATCATTCTGTACATGGGGTACAGCTCAACCCTTGTGAATACGGCTTCCTCTCCCTCAGCGAGCTGCTGAAGAGCCTGCCTTACCTGGTGGTGGTAGGTGGACTGGACCATAGAGCTATCATACTATACTAATGTTTAATTCTAGTTCTATAGACTGGATCCTTTTTGCTCGACAGCCTATTTGTCTGATTTGAAGAATGTAGGATCATGGATTCCTATGGAAAGCATTTTTATGGCTTTTTCACAAGGTCTTAAAGTGGGGTAGCATTGTGTTAGTCAGGTTTTGTAATTGCCTGAGATGTATTGCACGATCCTTTTGAATGAAGTACTATGGTTTATATGTTAGAATATTTGGAATGATGACCACTAGATCTTTGTGTGTAGGCCTTGTCTAGACCAGGGGTGGGCAAACTACGACCCGCGGGTAAAAATAACCTCCAGGCAACTCTTGAACCCCTAAAACTAGATAGAAATGATAATGGACCTATACATTTTCAAATAACTGCCCTTTTTCTGGCCCGCAAAATCTATGGCAAAAAAAATCTCCAGCCACAAAGTTTGCCCTCCCCTGGTCTAGACTGTTTTTCATAACTTCCCTTCTCTCTCCCCCCTCCTAGCTGTTCTACGGTAAGGGTGAGGAAGAAGGTGAGCGTGGCGAGGAGAGAGTTCGACTTACCCGTCTGTACCAGTTTGCCCGTGGCGTGCGTGCCCTGCTCCACACCTACCACTACCACCAGATCTTCCTGACGGAATTCCCCGGGGCCTACGCCAAGTTCACCGGATGCAGCCTCCAACCTCGCTCCTACGGTTACGGCAGCATAGACGACCTGCTCAACGGCATACCACAGGTACAAAATTAGGCCAAACTTTAAGTGCTTTTCTCAAATTCAAAGCTGATATACAAGACAAGAAACAACTAGTTAAACAATATGTTGGAAATACACAGACTTGTTATATGATAAGATGGGAATTGATAATGCGTGCATCTAAGAGTTCTTCAGCATATGGACCTGCACTGGGATCTCACGGTCAAAGCAGCAGATGTAGTCAATGTGGTTAGTCGCCTTCTGTCCCTGCACTGTGTACAGCATTAGCCCCACAGCAGACTCTGTAGTGACGGATGGATGGGGTTTGTGGTAATTAAATGGGATTTTGTTTCTGCCTGTGAACAGGTAGTGTGGATCAAAGGGCACGGCCACAAGAGGATTATCGTTTTGAAGAACGATATGAAAGGTAAAGACAAATCAGCCTGACTGTCTGGCAGCAGGAACTGTGAAAACAAATGGCTTTAGCCTTACCTGCATTTAGTATTAACATATGGGAATCAAAATCAAATTTGGTTTGTCACATGCGCCGAATACAACAGGTGTGAAATGCTTACTTACAAGCCCTTAACCAACAATAAAGTTAAGAAAAATAAGTGTTAAAGTATTTTTAAAAATATATAAAAATAAAGGGATGGTTATCAGTTAATCTCATGATTATGTAGTATGATCCTTCAACATGAGACAAGTTGAACATGTAATGGGAACAGAAGTCATGGTGTTTTGCTTGTATGATAGGAACAGAAATGGTATTGTTTTGAAGGTACAGTGTTTACTCTGTAGTGGAAAGAGTGTAATCATGGTCTGGGGTTTGGTTGGTTCTCCTCAGCAGCACGAGCCACTGGAGCCAGCCCTGCAGCCTCAGAGGAGCATGAGGATGGGACCAGCCAGAGAGACAGCCCCTGTAGCAACACAGAGTCTGGAACTCACAGCCCAGGTAACTAACTGGAGTCATAAGCACTATTCCCAAGGTTTTGATGTTCTTCTTTTTGCCTTGTAGGTGTTTTTAGGCTTTTTAACGGTTGTTTTATACATTTGAAGTAGAAACTGTAAGTAGCGATGACTACCTCTCTCCTACTTCCCCCCTTTCTTCTCAGGTGTTGTTGGGGTGGAGACAGAGCTGCTGTGTCTGACTCCAGTGGACCTGCTGTGTGACCCATTACCCTCCTGTCTGCCCTCTCCCCAGCTGCACCCTGACCCCGTCCTCCTCCAACAGGCTGACCTCATCCGCTTCCAGCAGACACCATCACCAGCAGGTGAGCTGATCACGTGATCAACCGCGGTTCAAACCTAGGTCTTCTTTGTGCGATAAGACTGTTAGCCCGCCTAGGCATTATCTTCAGGTCTCAGACAAGCTTACTCATCATGCTCTGCTATACACACAACCGACATCTTCCCTTGGACTGACCTCGATGTGTGTTGCCATTGTGTTTTTCAGAGCGTGATAAACCTGAGGCGGAAGCATTAGCAGCAGCTCCTGCTGTCTGTGACATATCCAAGCTTAAAGAACCACTAACTGACAATAACCACAACGTTGTTGTTGTGGTTTCCACGACAACCAAGCCTCCACAGAGTATGACCCGCAAAATGGCGTCTGTTGAAAACAGCCCCAGCAAGAGGGCTCCTCGCAATAAAGTGAAGCTGGCAGCTAACTTCTCTTTTACAGCTGCACCCTAAAACACACACTGACAATCACACGCTGGAACATGCACACACACACACACACACACACACACTCATCACACACAACTCGAAAATGAAGAGTTGATCGGCTAAATTGTAAATAGCCCCAAAAATAATGATTTTGTTTTTAGTCATTTCCCCTCTTCTTGCAACAATCTGTGACATTATTTCCTTTCATTGCCTTTTCTCCTTATCTTTTCAAACTCAATCATCATGTTGATGTGGTGTTTCTTCACAAAGCCATGAGTTTTCTTGTTGCAGTTATTTCTGCAACAGCCATTAATTTTTCAAAGCCGTGTAATTTCTGTCGGATTAATGCATGTCCAGAAAGGCTTTGTGGTAGATATGAATGATATACTATGGATAAACTGTTTGGAAACATGATTCTCTGAAAGTGGGAAAAAAAACTGCCCCACTTTGGACAATACTGCAACAACAAATACTGAGTTAGTTGACACTGTAGCCACGAGTTTACACTGCAAATCGCAAAAGATGCCTGTTTTACCACTGAAGACCCTTACCTGAACTCGAAACCCCTCAGATATTTAATACAGTAACTTGTTTAAGAATTGTAACTTATACAGGGATTTTATATAATGTTAATTATTGCAAAGTCAGGGAACCTCTGAGAGAAAGCTATATAAATATGTAGAGAAACGTCATTATTTTGATACTGCCTTGCTATGTTTCAACAAAAGAACCGTAACGTGTCTACTGCCCTCACCGCTGTGTTGTCCCCATTGCATTCTGTCATCGGACAAATGCACTTCATCATACAGCTAAAAGTTTAAAAAATAGATTTGATCCTTGCCATTGAGGCAGCTTTGGAGGGTAGTATTGACCGTTATCGTTATTGAGTAACCATGCCCATCTCATTCTTTTAACTCTTCTCTTGGGCAATGTTTAGCATTGTGTTCAGTTCACACTCTAGTGTTAAGAGTCCTCAGACATCGTTCCCCTTGACTATGTTCTTTCATAAAGTAAAAGCCTGTATGGCTGGTGTTTTCAGTTTCTCAGCAGTTTTTCAGTCAAGTATCGAGTCGACGGCAGGAGTGAACAAACTGCCAAAATAGCATCAAAGTAACTTTGACGACAGTCTGGCCTCAGTCAAATCGATCTAAGCTTGTATCTGTGTGTTTTCAATGGGGTGTTGCAATCAGCGCTGTCTCCAACGTGTAGGATAGCGGGAAAGAGGAGGAATTCTGATTCCTCAGTGATGAGTTTTGAACGAGCTCTTGGCGAGGTTGAGGGCCAGTCTGCCTTGGGCCGTTATTTAGGCAGAAGTAGAGACCCTGACTACTTGGACCAAGTGTTAAAGAGCTTGAAGGCAGCGTGAACAGAGATATGGTGACCCTGTTTGCTGCCGGAAGCTAAGTAGAAATTATTTCTGATTTGCATTTTTAGAGATTATGTCAGAGTGCGGTTTACACTTGAATAACTTATAGGTGGTGTGTAATATGCATGTTGTGCATAAAAAAAACTATATTTTTATGCATGGTGTAAACCTACTAGGTCAGAAATCAGACTGTTAGTGAACTGCATTTTTAAAGAAAGGGATTAGTTGTAGTTTCCGCATAAACCATATATGAGGTATTGTTTACATCACCCAACCTCACTCCTGGTTACTGTGGAAACAGCCAAAGTTGTTTTTGTTCAACCTTTTTTGTCTACGTTTTCAGTGTCGTCTGCGCTGTTTGAGTAGAGGAGCTGAGAAGAGCTCCCTCGTTTTGATTTTTAAAACAAAACAATGAGATAGACTTGGTGTTTTTAGTAAAAGTGCAAAGAAGAGATGGGCACTTATGTGCTCCAGCTGCACGTGAAACAGCAAGAGGGGCCCCTGGAGGCCCCCGATAGGATCAAATGGACAGAGGCCCTCATGCGGCTCTGGACAACGCCTGGCTCTTACAATGGCTTGTATCTGCCATGGCACTTAGTAAGGGACGGCTACTGAATTGACTGGAGACATACCATACCCCATCTCTGTCTTTACATAAGATTTTTTACTTGTGATTGTCTATAGATTATTTTTTTTGTGCCTATCCTACTTTTTGGTGAGAGTGCTGATTGTACCATCCAACACCAAGTTATGACATTGAGTTCCTACCTACAAGCATGGTTTGGAAAGTAGAAGGCATGGCTTGATGTAAGGAAAAACAGCATCCCCATGAACGGATGTTGAATAGATGCAGTTTCCTCTCTTGTGCTACTGTGTTGGAGATGCAGAAAATACCATAGAATTGGGCCAGAGCCCATGATGTCCATCTCCTTTGATCCAAAATGGCTTCCTTCTGTCAGTGTTACTGTATGTGTTGGAGATGCAGTTGAAGACCAGAGAAATTGGGCTGGAGTCCATGATATTGATCTCCTTGCCAAGAGCCAATATAGCTATAGCTGCTCAGATTCCTGTCCTGTTAGTGTTTTTCTTGACTGTTTCAAATGAGCATCTAATTTGATTCTCCTCGTTATTTACTAGATCTTTTGTGTTTTGAAGCCCAAGACTTCCTTCCTGTTTCTAATTACATGGCTCACTCAGTAAAGGAGTTGGCTTTCCCAGAACTGAGGGATAGCAAGGCTTAAAGGCTCAGAATCTTCCGAAAGTGTTAGACCCAGTTTGAACAATGGGCAGAATCTTATTTCTCTCTTTAACGAAGGGACAATCGGCACAAAAGTTGCCTTAAAATTGTGCACCAAAACTTAAATTAGACTTTTTAGTTTGGCCTCAAGACGATATAACTGCGTTTTACATTAGAACTAACTCCCAAGTGCTACAGTGTCCACTATCTCAGAAGGCAGAGTTAAAATAAGAGGTACAATTCTCTTAAGTGTGCTTACATCAGTAAAAAGCAACATGTGCTGGTAAAGTACTCCGTATGCACCTTTGCATAGTTTTGGTTCTTGTAAAAGGAGTTTTATTGTGGGTTTGTTCATTTCTGAGGTGAAAAAATAGTTTTACAAGGTTTTGTCATTGTTGGTTAATTTGTATCGGACTAAACTATAGTGCGATTCAATTGTATCTCGCAGTGAGTATGTAATGGGGTGCGTCCGAAACAGCACCCTATTCCCTATATAGTGCACTACTTTATATGGACTCTGGTTAAAAGTAGTGCACTATATAGGGAACAGGGTGCTATTTTAGATACTACCATGTCTGTCAATGTTTGTTGCACTTCTCTTACAGTATTTCTGTTGTACTCCCATGAAACGCACCCCCTCCAGTGCTCGTCATCAAGGTTATCCTTTGTGATCATTTTTCTGTTCTGTATTTGTTTCACTGACGTATTCAATCGTTCTCCCCGTTACCCCTTCACCTCACCATACACATACAAGACGTTGCTGTAACTGTTTCATTCATGTTGAGGGGACCAAATGATTTCTGTTGAATAAATCACAAGCATTACTCCTTCCTCCTTATTTCTGACTTGAGTTCCTCTTAAAGGGATAGTATTTTTTAGTTTGTAAAAAAAAGTATTATCGTATTTGTTACTTGCTAAAAGTGACAGTAAATGCGAAGGGTTTTATGGTTTGCTAGCTGGTAATTTAGCAATGTCACTAACTTTAAAAAATAAAGTGAACGATCCCTTTTAAATTACTTGGAAAACCAATGAATGACTCAGTGAATTCCTGAAAGATGCCTTTTATTTAAACATATATGTACAGGTAGTTTCAGCTCATTTATGCATATTGTTCAATTTGGACATTAGGACCTTCATAAAGCATCACTAATATAGTACAGAACAAAGTTCAGGGATGGGTCTCTGTGTTTTCCTCAATTCTTTGCTTCTCTCAACCTCAGAAGCAAGGAGAGGACTTGAGGAATCAAGGTAAATACTTTAGAGATCTATCCAAAGGGAGGCATGGGGATAGAGGGATAGAATCTGAAGTGACCGAGGGATAGAATCTGAAGTAGAGGGTCACTTAGTTGAACGGGACTCTCTAATCTGCTACAAACATTAGATTCCAACAAACACTTTATTTTCCAGAATCTTATCGAAGGTATGTTTCGTAATAGAAATTCCTTAGACTCGAAGTATGACGCTAATTGTTTTCCTATCAATACTTCATTGTAATCATGAATAACATTGTAGTAATACCATGGTAATAACTGCCACTGTTTTGGTGAAGATTTGAATGACCGATTGTAAGGCAGACTTTACCTTAGCAACATAATTGCATGTATACTGGTTGGTTATTGATACATTAATATACATAATAGAAAAACAAAGTTAACTCAATCATGCGATTGTTGCAGCTTTCCAATGCAAATGGTATCATAGCAACTGTGTGTTCAGTAATACTGTTTATATAGGAAGTATACCTTTATGATAAAGGGATCAAAATGTACTGCAGTAAGTGTTTCATCATCTACAGTTCCAGTGCAAGCATCAGGGTTGGGTCAATTGATTTTAAAATCTGGTCATTTGGTAAGTAATTGACTGAATTGAAATGGAATTGACCCCACCCTGGTAAGCATACAGTCCTAAGTCTGAGAAAAGGTGTTCTAGTTGTTCCGTTAAAGGGTTGGAATGGAAGCATACAGTAAATACCCGTTATCAAAATGGCAACGTGAATAACAATTAAGTCATGATGTCATTTCCTGGTGAACAGAGAACCCTGGTATGATGCGTTGTTGGTTCGTTACGGAACGTTGTGCTTGTAAATCTGAGGAATATATGTGTTATGTCTTTTCATGGTGTTGTGGGAACAAGGTTACATTTATTAGATAGGTGACTCTTGGTGCCGCAGAGTCTGGATTCCAGTATGTCGAGGGAGGTTACTGTGGTTTATCTTAGAATGATTGATAGACATAATATACTGACTTGGGGTACAAGGTAATACCATCAAAGAAGGGAGTGTCCACTGATGGTTAACAGATGTTGTTGAAGAAACGTGTAACATGAAGTACATAAACTGAGAGATTTATTTTGTCTAGTAGTTGGGATGACAAGAGGCAAAGCACGTGCCTTTTGTTAGACGAACCCGGTACAGTATCTATTAAATACTTTGTATTAACTCTCCATATAATTGTTTAAGTATATTCTTGCATCCTGAATTACTTGACACCAGAGAAACTCATCATAACAATATGTCATTATTGATCTCTGAAGAACGTTTCAAGAGGGATGTAATGAGTCCCTTAATCAATATAAATTGGTGTATTTAAATGTCAATGTAGCTTATCTTGCTTGCTTACAATACCGTACAGGTCCCATATATTCAATTTCCAATTGCCTTTTAACATTATATAGTGCCACATATTTCATTTCCGTTATTCCATTTATTACTGTACATGTGGCCATGCCTGTCCATCCATCACCTCTATATGGGTGTCCATTTTGCACCAGGGTTCTCTGGGTCACAGGAAGTGATGTAACAATAGGTGATATGACACCAAGTGACCAGGTCAGGTGACAGATGTACAGCGTGACTGTGTTGTTGTTACTAAGGTGGTGTGTGACTGGGAGGGTGTACTCCAACTCCTCTGTAACCATGGTTACATGATACAACACTGGGTGGCTCCGCAGCAGTCCTTGATGATGGTGATGGACTTGGTAATGGATGGCTTGCCTGGCGGAGGATCAGGGACTTGTCTCTTGGGCTTCTGGGGATCTAGGGTAAGAGAGAGGGCATGGGTAAATCTGAGATGTCATAGGCACCCTAATCTCAACATAGTGCACTACTTTCTGCACTCCCAGCAGAGCCTCATAAAGGGGCGCACATTTGGACACGTTCTCTGTGGTTTTAGATGGAAATGAAAAAGGCACAACCATTTCGCTAAGGTTCCCATCTTTGCCTCTGTTTGAATGAAGTCCTGGTACACGCTTGATTAGACTAAATCAACACCATAACAACTAAGAGTCAGTTCTCTAATCGATATTCTAATAGGATTTGAATCAGCTGTTATCACACTAACTCCATTATGTGGCTTGTCAGTTATCCCTTATTGCCACTCGATTTATCTTTGTCTTGAACTAATGTGACAGAGCCAGTGTGCATGGTATCAAACTGTATGACAGTCAGGGTCACTCATGGTCTGTGACTCTGGACATGACAGAACTAATCTGCTTTATATTATATCCACATATCTTTACTGTATGTATGGTTTTAATATGTACTTGAGGGTTTTCATCAAGGCCACTCGCTCTGTGACTATGATTATGTTGTTGCATTGTCAAAAGGGTGAACCTGTAAGCATTTCATTGCACTGTGTATCATGGGTATATGACTCATAAACAAACTTGAGCTATTGATTGTGTACTAGTGTGTGGTTTGTATGAAGGCTAATACTCACTTTGGGCAGCTTCTCTGGCCAGCTTCTCCAGAGGCATCAGCTTCAGTCTCAGGAACTCAGCCATCTCCTTGTCCTCCTCCTGCTCCCTGTAGAGAGGATAGGGGTTAGAGTCAGTGGTTACAGACGCAGTCACCTCTAACTCAATGACAAAACGTCACATAGTCTGTAGAATACCACCATACCGTTCAGTTACAGTACCTACATACCAAAGCCATTGCCCCTAAACAGTTCTCACATTCCAGCCCTGTGTCCATACACCTATTCCATAAAGTGATTGACTATTTAGAGCACATAAAATCTCCATGCACATAACTTTGTTTCCAAGAATGTCTCGCAATCTGTCCGTGGCAGTTTTAATTCTCAATATCCTAAATACTCCATACATTCACTGAATGACACACTGTGATCTCATACCAGATCTGCTGTCTGTAAGTAATCTCCATGTCAAAGACAGGAGGACCAAGATAGCAGGCAGAGAGGATGGGGAGTAAGTGAGAGACCAAGGGGGACCAAGAGGCAGCCCAGGCAGAAGAGGAAGTGGAGATGATAGGGAGTTGAACTGTGGTCATTTGTCATCTCCCTCAGACTGTCTGGCAGTTAACCTTAATCTCTCCCCCTCCCTCAGACTGTCTGGCAGTTAACCTTAATCTCTCCCCCTCCCTCAGACTGTCTGGCAGTTAACCTTAACCTCTCCACCTCCCTCAGACTGTCTGGCAGTTAACCTTAACCTCTCCCTCTCCCTCAGACTGTCTGGCAGTTAGACCTTCATCTCTCCACCTCCCTCAGACTGTCTGGCAGTTAGACCTTCATCTCTCCACCTCCCTAAGACTGTCTGGCAGTTAGACCTTCATCTCTCCACCTCCCTCAGACTGTCTGGCAGTTAGACCTTCATCTCTCCACCTCCCTCAGACTGTCTGGCAGTTAACCTTAACCTCTCCACCTCCCTCAGACTGTCTGGCAGTTAACCTTAACCTCTCCCTCTCCCTCAGACTGTCTGGCAGTTAGACCTTCATCTCTCCACCTCCCTCAGACTGTCTGGCAGTTAGACCTTCATCTCTCCACCTCCCTAAGACTGTCTGGCAGTTAGACCTTCATCTCTCCACCTCCCTCAGACTGTCTGGCAGTTAGACCTTCATCTCTCCACCTCCCTCAGACTGTCTGGCAGTTAACCTTAATATCTCCACCTCCCTAAGACTGTCTGGCAGTTAACCTTAATATCTCCACCTCCCTCAGACTGTCTGGCAGTTAGATCTTTATCTCTCCACCTCCCTCAGACTGTCTGGCAGTTAGATCTTCATCTCTCCACCTCCCTCAGACTGTCTGGCAGTTAGATCTTCATCTCTCCACCTCCCTCAGACTGTCTGGCAGTTAACCTCTCCACCTCCCTTAGACTGTCTGGCAGTTAGACCTTCATCTCTCCACCTCCCTCCCTCCACCTCCCTCTGACCACAGTTCTACCTTAATCTCTCCACCTCTGCATCGTCCACTAGGAAATCCCTCTTCTGCACCAGTTTATGGATATTCAGGATCAACTCCTCCTCCCTCTGTCTCTGTTTCTTGGTCTTCTCTTTCTCTGGAGGAAAGAGAGAGGGAGGGGGATAGAGGGAGGGAGGTAGAGAGGGGGTTCGATTTTAAAGATGTATGTTTTATATCAAACTAAAAATTATATTTGTATCTTATATGAAATACATTTCTCAACTGATACAACATTTGTTAGATACTGAGCTACAGGGGAAGATGAAACTTCCTGGGAGGGCAGCAGTTGCTACCAAATAGTGATTCACATCACAAACAGTAGGGGGTCTATTCCATCTGTAAAGCTCAATTGATAGAAATGTAAAGGTAATGTCCGATTGAGCCGACATATGCAGCGATACCGTGAATGCAGTCTCCGCTAAAGAGGGACATTGTCTTTAAATTTCAATCACGCTGTAACGCTGAACTTCCGCGATGTGGATTGAATAGAGTCCTAGATCTTTATATTCTTAAATAGTCCTCCTCGTGTTTAATTCATGAGAACTAATCAGGAGACAAAATATGCAAATGCTGTTCGGTGATACAATGTCCTGTCTGAATGGGGGAATTTGCATAAGCAGTCGTATATTAATAGGGTGCATCTCAAATGTTACCCTATTCCCTACATAGGGCACTACTTTTGACCAGAGCCCAACGGGGCCATTTGCATAAGCAGTCGTATATTCATGAAGGATTTCGGCTTTATTCCCCTGACCTTCACACTCTGATAGACTGAGACACACACACACACATATACACTGCAATGGATGGAGAACAGTGTGCAGTGTTGTTGACAGTAGTAATAGAAGGTGGGAAAGCTAAGGCACCAGGCAGGAGAGGAGTGCAGTCTCGGCTCTTTCTCTCCCACCAGGATAGAACTGGATCCGTACAGCCATTCCCTGAACATACATACATGGTATATTATGACTCATAATGGTGTGAGGAATTTGATTTGATTTGGAATGTTTGTGTGCATGGCATTCTATATGTCAATGAATGTCATGCATAAAGTACTGGATTTAGCTTCTATGTAAGCAGTATGGCATCTGTACAGTATGTAGGCTTTATGTATGCTCTAATTAACAATTCATTCCATTGTTCTTGTTTGTTGCCATTCCAGATTATCACTAATACAGATCCAGTCACTCTGTCATCACAAGTATAAGGAGAAACTAGCCTGGTACCAGATCTGTTTGTGCTGTCTGGGACCAGGCTAGACAGCTAACTCTAGACTGTGACGTTGTAAAGTTGTAGTGGCTATTTGACTCCATAATCTGCTGTCAGCCTTGGCCACAAATAGACTTAACATCGTTTGTGGGGGACAAATAAATGAAGTAGTATTCGTTGAAATAATTTCTGTCCACAGTCCCAGGAAATGGACCATTGGCTCATATAGCCATTACGGTTAGCTGTGTGTGTGTGTGTGTGGCCATTATGACTGTGTGTGTGCCTACTCTACACTACCTGAGGGGAAGAAACTCCCCACCTCATAACTCTCCCATGTTCCTGAGAGTTACAATCAATTGTGCAGCTACTTTACCGCAGTGAACCTACCCACAAATCACCTCACCAGGAAGTGGGATGTAGCAGCTGGTAGCTGCATACGGTAGCAGTTTTTCTCCTCTACCATATTTCTGGGTCTATACTCACTACAGCAGGGGTGTCCAACTCATTCCATGGAGGGCCTAGTGTCTGCTGTTTTTTTCCTTTCAATTAAGACCGAGACAACTATGTGAGGGGAGTTCCTTACTAATTAGTGACCTTAATTCATCAATCAAGTCCAAGGGAGGAGTGAAAACCTGCAGACACTCGGCCCTCCGTGGAATGAGTTTGACACGTGCTCTACAGCATGCATAAGCAATTTGGCTAAGGGTACATTGAGGATAAATCCTGATATGCTTGTTCTATTTCCTAGAGGGATAGACAGTACGGCTCATTTCTCTCTGTTATGTTGCAGGGGAGGGCGGTGAAGGGGATTTCTTGTGATGTCTGTGTTGGCTCTAGTTATATGATACATTTGTCTCTCTGTTGCCAGCTATGATATGACAGGAGAGTGCAGCCAGTGGAGGTGATGTCTGTGTTGCCGTTAGTTACATGGATATATGGTAATATAAACTGGGTGGTTCGAGCCCTGAATGCTGATTGGCTGACAGCCGTAACCAGTTTATAATAGCAATAAGGCACCTTGGGGGTTTGTGGTATATGGCCAATATACCACGGCTAAGGGCTGTATCCAGGCACTCCGTGTTGCGTCGCGCATAAGAACAGCCCTTAGCCGTGGTATATTGGCCATATACCACACCTCCTCGGGCCTTATTGCTTAAATATATACCTCTGATATTTGGTCAATTTTTCTGCCTGTTACTGGATAGGAAAGTGGTGGACAGTGGAACTGTTGTGATTGTGATGAATGTATTTGTTGCTGTTAGTTACCTGGTACAGTTACCACCTTCCTCAGCTCCTGTTTCAGACTCATGATGTCTTTGCAGAGCTGGATGTCGTCCGCCCTGGAAAAGACAACAACATTTATTCCAGTTAGGAAGGGTAAAGCACAGTGTGACTCTATGGCCCTGTTCCATTTTGGTTCCTCCAAGTAACCTGGCTATTGGAGGCCTATTGACATAATTTGCATTCATCTAGTTCTTTCAGATCTGTGAGCTAGGTGAAAGGGGATAGAATTTGAAAAGATATGGGGCCCGCTATCCACTCTATCTATGCCCTACTATATATCAATGCGGCCCAGTACATAATAAACACAAGGAACACTGTGCAGTCATACTGACAGATATCTTATAAAAATAGTGTTTTACAGAAACATAAAAGATAAAGCAAACATCCACATATAAAAGCTATAGAGGGAAATATATAAAGCCGTCTTTCTATTACAGTAAAAGACAAAGTTACACCCCCCCTTAGGGATGAGTGTGGGCAGATGGGAAGCGTTGAATGAATCACTCCTCTACCAGAGCCTCTGGTCCTGAAGACCCACCCTGAGGACCCTACTGGTCCCTCTCTATCATATCATCCCCTTCTCTTCTCCTCCCCTTCCTCCGTCTCTCCTTCTCTCTCTTCTCCTCCCCTTCCTCCATCTCTCCTTCTCTCTCTTTCCTCCCCTTCCTCCGTCTCTCCTTCTCTCTTCTCCTCCCCTTCCTCCGTCTCTCCTTCTCTCTCTTCTCCTCCGTCTCTCCTTCTCTCTCTTCTCCTCCGTCTCTCCTTCTCTCTCTTCTCCTCCGTCTCTCCTTCTCTCTCTTCTCCTCCGTCTCTCCTTCTCTCTCTTTCCTCCCCTTCCTCCGTCTCTCCTTCTCTCTCTTCTCCTCCCCTTCCTCCGTCTCTCCTTCTCTTTCTTCTCCTCCGTCTCTCCTTCTCTCTCTTCTCCTCCGTCTCTCCTTCTCTCTCTTCTCCTCCCCTTCCTCCGTCTCTCCTGCTCTCTCTTCTCCTCCCCTTCCTCCGTCTCTCCTTCTCTCTCTTTTCTCTCCTTCCCATCATCCCTCCATCCTTCCATCTCTCCTCCCCTCCATCTTTCACTCTTTCTCTCTTTCCTCTCTCAATTGCTACATCCCTCTCGCTCTTCTCTGCCCCCGCCCGCCCCCTCCCATTCATCTCTCTCCTCCTCTCCTCCCCTCCTCTCCCTCCATCCATCCCTCCCTCTCTCTCTCTGCAGCGCTGTGACAGCTACCAGGGATTTAAGTCTCTCTGCTGTAAATCACAGACTGATGACTCATCCACCGGCTCCCAACACCTCTCCCGCCTCCTCCCTCCATCTCTCTCTCCTCCCCCTCTTTCTCCCTGTTCCTCAGCCCCTCCCTCCCTCCCTCCCTCCCTCCCTCCTCCCCCTCTCCCTGTTTCTCTCCCTGTTCCTCCTTAACCTCCCTCCCTCCCTCCCTCCCTTCATCTCTCTCCTCCCCCTCTCTGCCTCCTCTGCTCTCTCCCTGTCCCTCTTCTTCATCTCCCTCTCCTCCTCCTCTTCCTCCATCCCTCTCCCTGCTATCATCCCCACCTCCCTTCATCTCTCTCCTCCTCCTCCTCTAGTTCCCTCTGTCTCCCCTGTTCCTCTTCTTCAGCCTCTTCTCCCTCTGCTCTTTCGACACCCTGTCCCTGTAATTTTCACCCACTCACTTGTTCCTGTCTCTCAACCTCAACATCTTTTTCTCTCCTCCTCACTATCCCCTATTTGCCTTGTGTTGTTTACCCACTCACTAGACCCCAACGGGGCTTTCCAGCAGGCTTTGCACTCCATCTGCTACAGACTGTGTGTGTGTGTGTGTGTGTGTCTGAATCACACATAGCTGGAGGTATTGGTATCACTGTTCACTGATGAAGCCATCTAAGCTAATGAAGCCACACGTCCCACCGATCTCTTTCCAGTTTCTATTGATTGTATTTGCCATCACACAAAAAAATATCTCACTGTATATTTTCTCAATGTTTAGAACTCAATAGCGACACAATATGATGGACCAAGATTCCCTGAATATCAAGCATCAACTTCTGATCACCTGGTCACCTGACCCCGTGATAAGACCAATAAGGTCACCAACGACCTGCTGATGGCGGCTGATGCAGGCTCCCCCTGTCTCCTGATCCTCCTGTACATGAGAGCAGTGTTTCACACTGTCGACCACCCCATCCTCCTGGAACGCCTCCGGGACACCATCGGACTGTCTGGATCAGCTCTGAGCTGGTTCCACTCCTACCTCTCAGACAGGACTGAGTATGAGTTTTTCAGTGTCCCACAAGGATCTGTTCTTGGACCCATCCTGTTTGTCTTGTACATGCTCCCCCTCGGTCGTGTCATCAGCCGGCATGGAATCTCATTGCCCTGCTATGCTGATGACACCCAGCTGTATGTAAAAGCTTCCCCATGTCCCTCTGATGCATGTGCCCATCTGAACACCTGCCGTGAGGAGATAAGGGCATGAATGAAGCAAAACTTCCTTCAACTGAACAGCATCGAAACTGAGGCCCTACTTCCAGGTCCAGCACTCACCAATAACACACCTCACCATTGCAGGACAGAACACTCCTCTCTCCCCCTCGGTTTCCAATCCGTGTGTAAAGCTCCCTGACCTTTGACAGCCACATACAACGACTGTGTAAAGCGTCATTCTATCACCTCAAGAACATTGCCAAACTCCGTTCCACTCTCACTCAGTCTGACGCAGGGAAGCTCGTCCATGCCATTATCTCCTCAAGGCTGGACTACTGCAACACACTCTTCAACAGGATCCCTGGCAGGAGTCTCCAGCAGCTCCACTACATCCAGAACAACGCTGCCAGGATCCTGATGAGAGTGCGGAAACACCCTCACATCATCCCCCATTCTGGCATCTCTGCACTTGGTGTATTGATACACCATCCAACGTGTAATTCATAATTTCACCATGCTCAAAGGGATATTTAATGTCTGCTTTTTTATTTTTTACCCATCTACCAATAGGTGCCATTCTTTGCGAGGCATTTGAAAACCTCCCTGGTCTTTATGGTTGAATCTGTGTTTGAAATTCAACTGCTCGACTGAGGGACCTTACAGATAATTGTATGTGTGGGGTACAGAGATGAGGTAGTCATTCAAAAATCATGTTAAACACTATTATTGCACACAGAGTGAGTCCATGCAACTTATTATGTGACTTGTTTTACTGCTGAACGTATGCAGGCTTGGCATAACAAAGGGCCTGAATACTCATTGACACATTTTAGCTTTTCACTTTTTCTTAATTTGACATTATGGGGGTATTGTGTGCAGGCGATTGACAAAAAAATCGAAATTTACTATATTTTAAATTCAGGCTGTAACACAACAAAATGTGGAAAGAGTCAAGGGGTGTGAATACTTTCTGACGGCACTGTAATAGCATAGATGTCATTGCCAGCCTGCTCCATGCTAAAGCAGAAACACAATCTAGTTAACTAATTCTTCACAGTGTCAGAAATAAGGCTTTATTACATCTACATCAGGGTAATATCATTATCATCAGGATATACAGTATAAACTTATTAGGCTTATCTGTATGGGTGTCATTCTTTTTAAGGGGCCCAAAAGTCTACATGCTCTCTTTACTGTACATAATACATTGACCCACTCTTGGAAGAAAATGGAAATTCTATCTATTCCAAAGAGCTTCTATATGATTAAAATCCAACACGTCTTCGCATTAAAGCCGCAGTTTGTAATTATTTTATCGTGGTGTTGATGGTCTCTGTACAGTACTCACATAAAGCGCAGTTCAGACTCCCTCCTCACCAGCACCTCCCTGAGACGCTGGATGCGAGCCATCTCCACTTCAATCTCATCTGGAGACATGATGCTCTCTGCCATGGACACATCTGACTGACCTGGAGAGAGAGAGAGGGGGAACTTTGTGTTTTAACACTAGTGTGAGTTACATCATTCTAACACATCGAGAGAGAGAGAGAGAAGGCTGGTCATTTCCTTTCTGTTTTAAATATTTTAATAGATAATTCATAAAAAACTAACACAATACCAACTTCTGGACTTCAGAACCGAAGGGCCTATTCTATTGTTGCCACCATCAAAGAGTCTGAAGAGGAGCCCTATGTCCTCCTTCCTCTGACTTAAAGAACAGTACATGGAATCGTTATATGGAGTAAAGATATAATAAATAACACAAGGCAGAATCCCAATGGACTTGGTCCTGCCAAGTGTTTCTGCATTACTGCCTAGCCTTGCATATTATTGTCCTCCCTTTATCCAGTACAATGCCCAAGGCTTGTTTGGCAGCTTTATTTTACAGTAATACAACACTACTCCCTGCTCCATCCAACGTCCTAATTATGAATGTGACGCTCGAGTAAGTCCAGGGACAAGATACGCATAGTAAATTATCTGAAATGTAAATGACACTAGGAATTTCTCTCTTGACTAAATGAAATGCATGGTGTTGCTTTTGAGCTGTCTTTTTCATGTCTTGTCTTCAAAGCAAAAAACCTTACTCACTCACACTAATTTGTAAGTCGCTCTGGATAAGAGCGTCTGCTAAATGACGTAAATGTAAATGTAAATGTCACACGCTGTCAAAGTGGTAAACCTAGACAAGTCCAGATGATAGTAACGGTATGTGTCATTTTGTCTCACAGTACCCACCTAAAATGAATAGAAGGTTCTGGTAAAATGGCTGATGACTAAGAAAGAAGTAGCTGACACCTTAAATTCGATGCCAGAGGCTCATGCACCCTGGTGTGATGCTCGTTGAATCGAGAACATAAAATGACATAATCGAAGGAGTCATTGACTCTGAGTATTAGTGAGGCTTTGGAAGGGCTGAAGGCTAGAGGTCTTGAAGGCAGTAGTTGTATCCCAAATGGCACCCTATTCCCTATATAGTGCACTACTTTTGACCAGAGCCCTATTGGTCCTGGTCAAAAGTAGTGCACTACATAGGGAATAGAGAGCCATTTGGGACTCAGACAGTGAGAAGGGCCTCAAGCCAAAGAGATGAGGGAAATTCGATACTGGTACTGACATAGATCAATGACCTGGAGTAACTCTTCACCAATTGGACTAATCCACCCTGAACCGGGGCCAATGACCTCACAAAGCCACCTATTCAACCAATAGCAATCAAAGACTGGACACAGCAACACAGTGCAGCCAATAGAAACGCAAACTGAGGGAATAATAAACGCATATTGCTAGTCACTAATGCAGTGTTCAAGTGCTATCAGAGTTATCGGGAGCTCCTACAGTGAGGGAAAAAGGTATTTGATCCCCTGCTGATTTCGTACGTTTGCCCACTGACAAAGAAATTATCAGTCTATAATTTTCAGTCCTTCACGGCGTAGTGTGTTACCAATTGTTTTCTTGGTGACTATGGTCCCAGCTGCCTTGAGATCATTGACAAGATCCTCCCGTGTAGTTCTGGGCTGATTCCTCACCGTTCTCATGATCATTGCAACTCCACGAGGTGAGATCTTGCATGGAGCCCCAGGGCGAGGGAGATTGACAGTTCTTTTGTGTTTCTTCCATTTGCGAATAATCGCACCAACTGTTGTCACCTTCTCACCAAGCTGCTTGGTGATGGTCTTGTAGCCCATTCCAGCCTTGTGTAGGTCTACAATCTTGTCCCTGACATCCTTGGAGAGCTCTTTGGTCTTGGCCATGGTGGAGAGTTTGGAATCTGATTGATTGATTGCTTCTGTGGACAGGTGTCTTTTATACAGGTAACAAACTGTGATTAGGAGCACTCCCTTTAAGAGTGTGCTCCTAATCTCAGCTCGTTACCTGTATAAAAGACACCTGGGAGCCAGAAATCTTTCTGATTGAGAGGGGGTCAAATACTTATTTCCCTCATTAAAATGCTAATCAATTTATAACATTTTTGACATGCGTTTTTCTGGATTTTGTTGTTATTCTGTCTCTCACTGTTCAAATAAACCTACCATTAAAATTATAGACTGATCATTTCTTTGTCAGTGGGCAAACGTACAAAATCAGCAGGGGATCAAATACTTTTTTCCCTCACTGTAGTTCCGAGTGGGAAATTTCACTTTAATAACCCTCCAAGTAGGAATTACAAGTAGGAAACTTGGAGAAAATGTTGTTACCCGAGTTGCGACGTTTCACCACGACCTTTCACCTTTTCAAACAAAAGATGACAACACATCTGTTTTTGACAATTACAACCTTATCAATATGGAGAATGTAGATAGTTTCACCATATTGTCAATGTTAAACAAGCTAAGTAACTTTATTATTAGCAATGTTATCTAGCTTATCAAGCTAGCTAAAGTCTTATTGGTTAAATAATTGTTCCGACTTCAAAAGCACTTCAACACAATCATGTCAGACTTACAACTTCCCATTTCCCATTTTCCACGAGCATGTGAAGCCAGCATAAGCAACTGAATGATCATCGTAATCCCAATGTCAACCAACTGAACACACTACTAACAATAATCCTAGGCTTCTCCAATGTGTAGCCTATGTCAGCACAAAAGCAAACTTGGGGCGATTAATAAACGCATATTGCAGTCAATAGCACAAGTAACGGAACAATCATCACACTCCCATTGTCAGCAAGAGTGCATAGGTCACAGGAGGCTGCTGAGGGGAGGACGGCTCATAATAATGGCCGGAACGGCGCAAATTTGGAATGGCATCAAACATCTGGAAACCATGTGTTTGATGTATTTGTTACCATTCCACTAATTCTGCTCCAGTCATTACCACGAGCCCGTTGTCCCCAATTAAGGTGCCACCAACTTCCTGTGGCCAAGGCTTAGGGGGCAACTTCCAATCCTCTAATTTCACACCTTGGACATCCATTGTAAACTATAGCCTCCCATCCCCCACTAGGCAGGACGTAAATATTTCACTCAGGGTTAGAAGGACGTACTGTACAGTACTGCTGGGAGACAGTACAGTACTGCTTCCAGACAGATTTCCCCGATGGAGACAGACAGGCTACGAGGCCAGAGAGGTGAACTGACTGTTCTGTGACTCCTCAACCAACTACTGGTAACGCTATCCATCCAGAAACCTTTACAAGGTGCTAATGTGGAGGGAGGACTCTTAAAGACAGTCGACAAAAAGGAAGTAGTGGTGTTCCAAATCTTGGTAATAAAGAACAAAAAACGATGTCACCTCATTTCAAATCAAATCAAATCAATGTGTATTTGCCACATCCGCCGAATACAACAGGTGTACACCTTACAGTGAAATGCTTACTTACAAGACCTTAACCAACAATGAGTTTTAAGAAAAACAAGTGTTAAGTAAAAAATAGATAAGTAAATAACAAATAAAATAAATAAATAATTAATAAAATAACAGTAGTGAGGCTGTATACAGGGGGTACCGGTACAGAGTCAGTGTGCGGGGGCACCGGTTTGTCGAGGTAATTGAGGTAATATGTACATGTGGGTAGAGTTAAAGTGACCTTCTATTGTTTTCTTTGGCTGGATGAGATTTTGACATTCATTTGAGTGACTGTTTTTGTCTAAGACAAATGTAACAAGAATCGAAATTGCATCCTGTGACTGTTCATAGCTGATGAGATTCAATGCTTAGCTTGACGTCGAGTCCTTGAATAAAAAGTAGCGACCTGATGTTTTCCCTGCTGTTGTAACCGCAGCATGAAAACATTGCTGATACCAACACAGTTGTAGCTGCAGTCTATAACGCAGTGTGGTAAACTGTGGGGGATTTATACCAAGTGGTTTCTCTCTCTCTTCCTCTACCCCTCACTGCTCTCTCTATCTTTCTCTCTCTCTCTATCTTTCTCTCTCTCTCTCTCTCTCTCTCTATCTTTCTCTCTCTCTCTCTCTCTCTCTCTCTCTCTCTCTCTCTCTCTCTCTCTCTCTCTCTCTCTCTCTCTCACTTTCTCTTCCTCTCTCTCTCTCCCCTCCTCTCTCTACCTCTCTCTTTACCCTCTCCTCTTTCTCTCCCCCTCTCTCCTCTCTTTCTACCTCACACAAAGACACACACACTCACTCACACGCGCACGCACGCACACACGCGAACACACACACACAATTTGCTGCTGACTGTCAATAGGACCGAGCCACACAAAGTCCTGACTGGCCCATTATGATGGCAGAGAACCAGGTCTGTAATGACTAACACACAAAGGATCTAAACTGCCTACTGCTCTTAGCTAAGGAAGTTATCTTAACGCAGTACATACTCAGTCAGCACACACTCCCACACTCAGTGGTCCACATTCAGCCACCAGCACGATTAGAGAGTGTGAGGAGGAAGATATTACTCATGGGGGTCTCCAACTACACTCCTGGCTACATGGCAAATGTTAAGTATGGAAGACTGAGGCTCTGTTCCAATATCCACAGCTCCATACCAATTAGTATGAAGCAATGTATTGGGCATGCATTCTTCGTGGTATGCTAGTGTGGGCACCACGGAAGGCAAAATGGCATTGAAAGACAAAGTAAGAATAATGATAAACCTACTACAGGAAAACAGACACAGTATGGCCTACAGACAGAACTGTATCGAAAAGACAAAGACAAAACAATAAGGGATGGATTCAATCCGTATCGCTGAAGTATCGTGGAATATCCGCCTTATAGCTCCAATGAAATTTAAAGGCAATATTCCCGCGTTCGTGGTAAACACAGCATATGTTGGCTCAATCGGAAATTACCTTTACATTTTAATACGGATCGTCCGTGATACGTATTGAATCCAGCTCTAAATCTATACAGTAACAGCAACATTTGTTCCTCCCCAGTCCCCACAGTCACTATTAGAAGAAATACCAGGCTCCCCTATCAACGTAGCTTCACTGTCATCACTGGCAGAGCCAAGCCAGTTATTAACACAATGTAATCACACTAATTGCATTAAAACAAACTGCCTAATCAATACCCTGAACATCTGTTTATCAATCAACTGATCAGCATAATGAGAGCCTTGATAGAACAAGTCGGAGGAGGAGGAGGAGGAGGAGGGTGGACACAGATGTCTGCTTGATGAGGGGAAGCAGATCTGTGATGTGGATATAATCTGCGTAGGAGCCACTTCAGGGTTATGTTCATTAGGGCATACAATGGAAAATGTTTTAAAACTTTTTGTAATGGAAACCGAAAATGAGATTTTCTTATTGTGCAAAGTCTGGTAGTCCCTCCCTGTTCAGTCTGCTTTCCTCCTAATGAACAGGGCCCAGAAGTACTACGTTAATTATAATGTTCCCCACTGTGTTTTAGTATCCAGCTATGCGACTCCCAACACAGATGGAAGTTGAAAGTTGGAACACACAAGGAGGAACCAGGGAAGGGGGGTGAATAGGTGTGTGTGTGTGTGTGTGTGTGTGTGTGTGTGTGTGTGTGTGTGTGTGTGTGTGTGTGTGTGTGTGTGTGTGTGTGTGTGTGTGTGTGTGTGTGTGTGTGTGTGTGTGTGTGTGTGTGTGTGTGTGTGTGTGTGTGTGTGTGTGTGTGTGTGTGTGTGTGTGTGTGTGTGTGTGTGTGTGTGTGTGTGTGTGTGTGTGTGTGTGTGTACTGGATGGGGAAGGAGAATGGGGAATGAGAGTCTATCTCTAAAAATAGCTGCAGCCTTCTTCTATTCATATTCAAGAGCTGAAGAATTCATCTCAGACTTTCTGCACCCCACTCTCCTCTCTTCTTCACTCCTGTTCTAACTCAAAGGAATTAATGAAGAGGACACAAATAATATATTATTCCATCAAGATCCAACGGGCCGATTTCTGTTGAAAGATTGATTCAGGCTGTTATGGTCAAATAGGACAGGAAGACATTATGAGCATCTGAATGCAGACAAACAGTCATAATTGGAGTTAGGCCTGGACAGATGTCACACAGACAGCGCTACACGAAATAGACAGAAAAACATACCTACCAGTATAAATCAAGTGAATATTGAACTTGAACTTGAACCCCATAGGTGTGTGAGGGTGACTCATGACAGGATTCTCTGCTGTGGATCTCTGGTTACATAAAGCACACAATATGACCTCTTTGTTATGACTCTGTCATCCCTGACCTCTGACCTCTCACCTCTGACCTCTGTTTACCCTCCATGACCCTCTTTATTTCTGTATTAGTAGACATACACTACCGGTCAAAAGTTTTAGAACACCTACTCATTCAAGGGTTTTTCTTTATTTTTTTACTATTTTCTACATTGTAGAATAATAGTGAAGACATCAAAACTATGAAATATATTTGTTTAACACAAAAAAAGTGTTAAACAAATCAAAATATATTTTATATTTGAGATTCTTCAAATAGCCTTGATGACAGCTTTGCACACTCTTGGCATTCTCTCAACCAGCTTAATGAGGTAGTCACCTGGAATGCATTTCAATTAACAGGTGTGCCTTGTTTAAAGTTAATTTGTGGAATTTCTTTCCTTCTTAATGCGCTTGAGCCAATCAGTTGTGTTGTGACAAGGTAGGGGGGTATACAGAAGATAGCCCTATTTGGTAAAAGACCAAGTCCATATTATGGCAAGAACAGCTCAAATAAACAAAGAGAAACGACAGTCCATCATTACTTTAAGACATGAAGGTCAGTCAATACGGAACATTTCAAGAACTTTGAAAGTTTCTTTAAATGCAGTCGCAAAAACCATCAAGCGCTATGATGAATCTGGCTCTCATGAGGACCGCCACAGGAATGGAAGACCCAGAGTTACCTCTGGTACAGAGGATAAGTTCATTAGAGTTATCAGCCTCAGAAATTGCAGTGCAAATAAATGCTTCACAGAGTTCAAGTAACAGACACATCTCAACATCAACTGTTCAGAGGAGACTGTGTGAATCAGGCCTTCATGGTCGAATTGCTGCAAAGAAACCACTACTAAAGGACACCAATAAGAAGAAGAGACTTGCTTGGGCCAACAAACACGAGCAACGGACATTAGACCGGTGGAAATTTGTCCTTTGGTCTGGAGTCCAAATTGGAGATTTTTGGTTCCAACCCCCGTGTCTTTGTGAGACGCGGTGTGGGTGAACGGATGATCTCCACATGTGTATTTCCCACCGTAAAGCATGGAGGAGGAGGTGTTATGGTGTGGGGGTGCTTTGCTGGTGACACTGTCTGTGATTTATTTAGAATTCAAGGCACACATAACCAGCATGGCTACCACAGCATTCTGCAGCGATACGCCATCCCATCTGGTTTGGGCTTGGTGGGACTATCATTTGTTTTTCAACAGGACAATGACCCAACACACCTCCAGGCTGTGTAAGGGCTATTTGACCAAGAAGGAGAGTGATGGAGTGCTGTATCAGATGACCTGGCCTCCACAATCCGCCGACCTCAACCAAATTGAGATGGTTTGGGATGAGTCGGACCGCAGAGTGAAGGAAAAGCAGCCAACAAGTGCTCAGCATATGTGGGAACTCCTTCAAGACTGTTGGAAAAACATTCCAGGTGAAGCTGGTTGAGAGAATGTTCTAAAACTTTTGACCGGTAGTGTATATCATACTGTTCGGATGACAGCTTCATGGCACTAGCCTAGCCTACCCATAACATCACAAATAGATGAAGAACAATGACCATGGCACATCATATAAACAACATTATTGAAACACTTATCTTAAAAATGTGTCTTCCTTTCGAAAGACCTCTCATAATGCATTGATATCTATCTTGCTGATAGAAAAAGGATGAAAACGAGGAGGATGAAAATCTCTTGCCAGTTTGTTTATATCATCTTTCTTGCTGGTATCAGTGCTGGTGATGCTGGTATTGACTCACACACTCACAGCCCAGCAGGTAGGCTTCTAGCCTGTTCTACTGTGCTGCATCCATCGACTGGAAGGGGTGCAGTTCAATCCATTAGGTCCAAGACCCAGTCAGACAACTTTGGAATGTACAGTCAGCTGAAAGCAAAGAGCTGGGAGCATTTCAGTGCTTCTTAGGCGTTATGGAAATAGGCTAGTAGATATAGGGCATTACATACATGTATACATTTCGGGGCTCCTCACCTATGTGCTATTGTAATATATACTGTTAATACAGTGGGTAAGCTACTGTAAATGGAAACTGGTTTATGTCATATGCTTCTGAGAAAGATCTTCTCAAATATTAATGTTATGGTTATTATCAGTGAATAACTGGTCAAATGCACCTCCAAAATACATTGAAAGCAAAGCACATGCATGGAGATGTATCCAGTCTATTTTCTAGGCAATTGGAATGACATTTACAAAACAATAAAGATGCACGAACCCATTGAAATTGATGGGTGTTGTTTTGCAACGCAACATCCCCTATTTGAAACCACATGCTTTATTCTGCACAGAGCAATAACCATTATAACCGGCGAAAACGTTACTTTGCAATGAATGACGCTCACCTTTGTCTTTTGTCCATTCCGTTTCTGATACAGCGCCGTAGCTCTTCAATGAGCGCTCGGTATCAGAAATTGATTTCTTCAATTCCATAGCTAGAATCGATGTATGATACACTATGACTTTAATGGGTTGTGGAAAGGTGTGTAAAAACCTATATAAAAATCCTGTAGCGCGTCTGTTTTCCTTTCAGGATAAATCAGTTTCGCCCGATTTGAAGGCACCACCGACCTGAGACTTTCAGCATCTTTCTTTAAGCTTACAAATTCCTTGACGTGTGGTACACAGATGGATGCAGCGCGCATGCGCATTGCGAACCGCAGAAGGGGAGAAAAACGACACCGAGGTTGCGTTGAAATATTTTTAAAATACAAAGCTGGAAATCGACATTTTCTATACATTTCTACTAGTTTTCCATCAAATTATTTATTAGAATAATTTTTTAGCAATAGCAGTTTTTTCAATGAAGATGTCAGTAGGCCTAGGTTTATGTGCTGAACATGTGGAGCAGGATTACATTTATAGAAAAATGTTTCGCTAATACAGTATCACTCTCGAAATAGCAAGTCCTTCAAACGAGTGGATGTCAAATAATTTGAGATACTCTAGGGCTATGCATTGAAGCTGAGTAGGCAGAGTAGGTGGTACCCTGTTAGGGGTCTGTTCAATATGGCTCTGACGTGATGACTCATTTCAAGGCTGTTGAACCTTTAGGATGTTGCTATGTTGATGCACATGATTGGGCCAATAATCAGTTTCACTTGGACGTTTTTGATGTGTAAAATATATGTATTAAGAGATTAATTAAAACAGAGAATAGACCGGCATTGATGTTGTCTTTATTTTAATTTACAATAATAAATATATTTAATCTGAGGCAAGGTTAGTCTCACAATAGACTTGGATTGATGTGCACCAATAGGCCTACATTCGAAATATTTAGTAAAATATCATATTAATCGTATTACAATGTATAACAATTGTGTACTAGTAGAAAGACAGATGTTTATAGATTGATCCCACAGATAAAAACAATTGAATATAGCCCTATAGTACCTAATGCTGTGCTAAACATTATGTACTAGTTGGATCATGTACAGACATGATAGGAAATATAATATATATCATGAAAACAGCAATAGTTTCAGCGTTCTCCACATAATATCTAATGTAATCCCAGTTATTAAGACATACAGTACAGACACAGATGTCTGCTTGGGGAAGCAGATGTCTGAGGGGAAGCAGATCTGTGATGTCAATATCATCTGTGTAGGAGCCACTTCAGGGTTATGTTCGGTAGGACATGCAACAGAAAATGTTTTCAAACATTTTGTAACGGATGATCATTTCAAGCAAAAATCTATATTGGGCATTGATTACCAAATATTGTAAATAGTATTAACATATGTATCTATTACTATAGATTTGATAAATTATTAATGTTGTCAGCAATATGTGATGATGAGAGATAGGAAATATTACAAACAAATAAATAACAAGATTAGTCTATCACTATGATTCAATGCTCATTGGAAATGCATACTCTTCTTTCAGACCTCAGAGATAAGAGCAGAAAATGTAAAATAGCCTACAGAGTATAACACACTGAGTGTACAAGTTGTTTGTCAAGAGGGGGACAGAGAGAGGTGAGAGAGAGAGAGAGAGAAAGGGGGGGAGATCAAAATAGGTACAGTAGTACAAGCACTTCTATGTTCAAATATGGTTTGTTCAAGAATGCTGGATCCAATGGTTGTCAATAACAGTTCAATAAATACAAAGCCCCTTTGTATAGCAATACGTTACACCCTGCCAATATCTTGTGCAGTAGCATAGCACATTGGAATTGAACTTTTCAAGATGAGAACATTTTGAGGTATAAGATTCATAAATAGATGGAATTCTTATCTGAAGATTCTATAGAACCAGAATCTACCAGAGATTCATTTTGAGTCAGTGCTTGTCTGTGGTCCCTTCTCTTGGCTAGGTGTTGTGTCAGTTTATGCGCCCTTGTTCAAACTAGCCTCCACCTCCTTTGTTCATGCTTGGTTGTCCTGCTTAACAGTGGGTGTTCGTGTCTCCTCTTTGGGGCTTGGGCTGTCCTGTTTGGGTCCTTCTGTGTCCAGTTTGGGCCCTGTCTGGTCCAGTTTGGGCCCTGGTTTCTCCGCTTCAGGCTCTGTCGTCGTGCCCTGTTTTGGAGTAAACATCCATGCGAGGGCGGCGGTGGCCGTGCCGTCCCCACTCTGACGTGAGAAACACAGAAAGGTGGCCCAGACGAAGGCACAGCACCCTGTGAAGGTGGTCCGCATGTACAGTGGCACCAGGGAAAAGTTCAGGAACTAGGAGAGGGGGAAGGAAGAGATAAGAGGAGAGGAGAGGAGGAAGACTGGGAGGTAGGTGAGGGAGTAAAGTCTTGTTCATTGGACATATGTAAATGTTTATGGGATACAGTAAATATATCGTGAAACCATAATGATTGACATTGTTCAAGTTAGTAGTACTGGGTGGATAGGATGTGCATTGTTCAAGGCTTTCGTATACACTAAGATATTATTATACAAAGACAGTCATTTACCTGCATGAATGGCCAGAACATGAGTCCAGTCTGCAAGAGAAAAGCATATCAACCATTACAAGATTAGACTTTGTCCACATTTTTAGACAGCCCAAAGTAAATAGAAAGTAAATAGACTCGTAAGACCTCCAACACACTGATAGCCTACATTTGAACTGATACGACCTTTCACCAATGATTTTCAGACTGTCTGTCTGGGGCTTGACTTCTAAGATACATCAAGAGAGGCTTCTTTGTTGATTAGTCAGCATTGAGGCCTAGTCTAATTTCCATCCATAGTAGTCTGGCCAAGCAATACTATGTCTACTGAAACTTGAGGATGGGAAAGTATCATATACACTGAGTGTACAAAACATTAGGAACACCTGCTCTTTCCATGACATAGACTGACCAGGTGAATCCAGGTGAGAGCTATGATCCCTTATTGATGTCACTTGTTAAATCCACATCAATTAGTGTACATGAAGGGGAGGAGACAGGTTAAATAAGGATTTTTAAGCCTTGAGACAATTGAGACATGGATTGTGTATGTGTGCCATTGAGAGGGTGAATGGGCAAGACTAAAGATTTAAGTGCCTTTGAATGGGGTATGGTAGCAGGTGCCAGGCGCACTGGTTTGTGTCAAGAACTGCAACGCTGCTGGGTTTTTCACACTCAATAGTTTCCCATGTGTATCAAGAATGGTCCACCACCATCCCTGTGGAGCGCTTTCGACACCTTATAGAGTCCATGCCCGAGGAATTGAGGCTGTTCTGAGGGCACCCAGTTCAATGTAACAGCAATAGGTTTAGGCTACTACATGATACTCTAATTTTCCCTATACCCATCATGAGGTTGCTACAACCTAGCCTATGAATGGAAGTTTACAAAGTAGGTGCACACAGGTCGAGAGACAAATTTGAGGCGACAGACAGTGACACATGAACAGACAGTGACATTCAATACCGCCTTGCACACTCTTGCCTGCATCTAGCTGATATAGGGTGTAATCATTAGTCCAACAGTTGCAAACGAGAGTTTCTATTGGACAAATTCAGGTATGTTTATCCCCGTTTTGTTACGTTTGCTTCCGTTTAAGATTTTTTTTCAACAGAATCGGCAGAAAGAATACACCCCTGATCACGCATAAACACAGTTCACTTTCATAGCAGCCACGTTGTATTCCTTCTATGCACTCTCCTCCTCTCACCTTGTCCCTTTACTTGTGGACTTCAATGCACAACACATCAGCTGTATGTGACCAGACGAAAAAACCTTTCCAAGCCAAACCGCTGCACACAGCCTACATCGTTGTCACCATATTAGCTAAAGTAACATCATAGTCAGCATAGCTAATAGAACTAATGCGTTAGTAAACCCGCTACAATCATGCAGTAATGTTAGTGTACAGTCAGTAAGCAGTTACACCGGCGGGCCCCGGTGGAAATACATTTGTATACCAAAAGCTTACCTTGACTTGGAAGAGTTCCAGTGTTGTGTTGGATAGTCATAGCCAGCTAGCTAACATAGCATCCCTCTGTTCGAGCAGGGTGTTTCAGTAGGCTAAACTAGCTAGCTGCATTTGCTAGCTAAGTAAGTGAAGAAAAAAAAAAGAAAAAATCTCTCTCTCTATTTCTCTCTTGCTTCTTCATTTTGGAAGAAATGAATTTGTTCAAAACTGTTAAACTATTTTATTTCTCTCTCTTTGAGTCAACTACTCACCACATGTATACACTGCAGTGCTAGCTGGCTGTAGCTTATGCTTTCAGTACTAGATTAATTATCTGATCCTTTGAATGGGTGGACAACATGTCAGTTCATGCTGCAAGAGCTCTGATAGGCTGGAGGACATCCTCCGGAAGTTGTCATAATTACTGTGTAAGTATATGGAAGGGGGTGAGAACCATGAGCCTCCTAAGTTTTGTATTGAAGTAAATGTACCCAGATGAGGACGGAAGCTAGCTGTCCTCCGGCTACACCATGGTGCTACCCTACAGAGTGCTGTTGAGGCTACTGTAGACCTTCTTTGCAAAATAGTGTGTTTTAATCAATTGTTTGGTGACATGTGATTATATTCAGTATAGTTTTATCTAAAAATGATAACTTTTTAAATGTTTTAAATTTGAGTTTTTATGAAATTCACTGAGGAGGATGGTCCTCCCCTTCCTCTTCTGAGGACCCTCCACTGGACTATATGTGAGTGAAAATCTGACGGCCGCCCTAACCCGCAAATATAGAAAATTTGTTTTAGGCTACAGTCAAAGACGGCGGAACAATTTTTTGACAGCTTGTGCAAGATTTTTTTGTTGCCTGCTTTAGATATGTTTCTGCTTATAATTTTCGACATTTTGGTAAGCTATTTGTTAGTCAACTTGTCTAAAATTAGATACATGCAGCTTCTCTTCTATGTTGCCCTAGAAGACTAAATAAACCCTTGCTCACCAGAATGTCATATATCGATAGAATTAATGCTTAAATCTAGTTGACAACAGTAAAGTTTTCTCGGTCATCTTCTTTTGCGGAGCAAAGATGTTAAGGGACCGGGGAGAAAACACAATAACTCAACAACAACAAAAATAGGAAAGATTTTCTGTGCAAAATTTCCAAATGAGATCAGTTTGACCGGTTGTAAGGAAATAGAAAGCTGTGAAAACGACCCAATATGTTTCTGATAAGATTTCAGTTGGGCTTGCATATTTTATGTGGTTGAAATACTAATCCAGAGCGATTTAAAGGAGCAATTAGGGTTAAGTGCTTTTCTCAAGGGCACATCGACAGATTTTTCACCTAGTCAGCTTGGGAATTAGAACCAGCGACCTTTCGATTACTGGCACAACGCTCTTAACCACTAAGCTACTTGAAAGTACTACTTAAGTCGTTTTTGTGGGTATCTGTACTTTACTTTACTATTTATATTATTGACTACTTTTACTTTTACTTCACTACATTCCTAAAGAAAATAATGTACTTTTTACTCCATACATTTTCCTTGACACCCAAAAGTACTCGTTACATTTTGAATGCTTAGCAAGACAGGAAAATTGTCCAATTCACGCACTTATCAATAGAACATCCCTGGTCATCCCTACTGCCTCTGATCTGGCGGACTCACTAAACACACATGCTTAGTTTGTAAATGATGTTGGAATGTTGGAGTGTGCCTCTGGCTATCCGTAAATTAAAAAAATAAGAAAATGGTGCCATTTGATTTGCTTATTATAAGGAATTTGAAATGATTTATACTTTTACTTTTGATACTTAAGTATATTTTAGTAATTACATGTACTTTTGATACTTAAGTATATTTTAAACCAAATACTTTTAGACTTTTACTCAAGTAGAACTTTACTGGGTGACTTTTACTTTTACTTGAGTCATTTTCTATTAAGGTAGCTTTACTTTTACTCAAGTATGACAATTGGGTACTTTTTCCACCACTGGAGGTAATAGACCTACAGTCAGTGTCCAGATTTCAGTTTCCATTAAACCCATCTGAACAGTAGGCTACAGTCCCCTTTAACTTCCCTATTTAAAGTCCCCTTCTTGTGACTATCGAATTTGTATAGCGCCTCACAATCATCACACTTAACATAGCTATCATCGTCTTTTACCACTTCAACAAATGTTTCCCAAACATTACTTTTCTGGCCCTCCCTTCTCTTTATTTTCAACTCACCATTTCGCAGCTTTTCTCTTAATGAACTAAACTCCGACATTGTCCTTTTTGCCTCGGTGGATTGACATTAACTTTTTCTACCCGTTCCCAAAATAATTTGGCGATTGGCTGTAGGCTATTTGGCGCGTCCTAAAGTTTAGGCTTACGCACTAATGCCAGATAGCCAACAATAACGAAAGAAAAATCTCAATGTAAACTATAGATATAAATTGCAAAAGAATGATACATTTATGGATTTTTTAAGGTATTGTTTTCTCTTTATTCAACCTGCCCGCCACCCACAATATTTAATGGCCATAAACCCGTCCGCGGGGACTGCGGGTTATGGGTCAACCTGCGCATCACTACTGAGTAATGGCATGTTTTTTTCCTAACCACTTGACTGACCTGACCAGAAAAACAGGACCCAATGGCATGATTGGAGTTTCTCTTCAGACTATAGACTCACCTTATATGTATTCAGGAACTTCTCCCTCCAGTCCTGGAAAATGTCCTCTTTGCCCTCCAAGAAACTCACCCCTAGGGAAAACACAACTCAGTGTGTTTAGTCAAATATCTGTTAGCCTACATTTAGAGACAACCATTGACTTGAATGGCTACTTTACTTGGTTGAAACCAACATTTGTAGGATTTAACTATCCGTAATGTCATATATGGAGCTCACATCTGTTCAAGTCTTTCACGTGACCTCAGTTAGGTCTACATACAGACAGATAGAGTGAGCTTTGCGAATAGATTATCAATTAATACAGAATGAACAGTTTAAGGTCCAATTGTTACATATTCACAGAAAGGGCCTAGAACACGTGCTGGAAGTTAATAATTAACTGTCAATAAGATATCACAGAGACTAGCTATGCGGAATTGTTTGTCAATGAGTGTTCTCGAGCTTTCTGACTAACCTGTGTAGAATACACTTGTGGCCAAAGGAGCGGCTGTGGTCTGGTCCAAGAAAAGTTTACGCACAACCATCCTGACCGAATTCCCGGGAAATCTGCGCTCCAAAACCCGCATCCAGAAGAAGTTAAAGTTGCCGTGGAAACTGAAAGCGACCACCGCCACATTGCGTGTGTGCCTCCAGTCCATTTCTTCATTGCGCGAGAACGACTGGTGAACGAAATCCCCACCGGCGAACAGGCAACCGTAGAGGGTTACGTTGGTAAGCCACGGAAACCTTTTGACGTGTTTTATGAATGCCTTTCTCATGTTGTCGACATCAGAATACAGAACCTTGAATAGAATATGACAAATGGAACGAGGTCGATGTCAAGCAGTCGATGGATGGGGTCTTCGCCGTCTTCTGTCTGAAAAGCCCATTTTGGTATCATCTCTCACTCACACATAGGCCTATCACATTTTCCAATGTAACAGACATTTCAATTCAGTTCTATTTTCACAAAATATCAACGAATTTGGCTAAATAAGCCTAGCGTTTAATAACGTAAATCAAAAACATAATACTCGCGGTGAAACCAGCAGAGAGGGTTAGTGCGTAAATCCGAAACGTCAAGTACCGTACTGAATTCTGCGTAAAATGGGTACGCCCCCCCACCCCCCCCCAGTGACGCAAAATCAGAGCAGAAGACGCCATATTCAGGAGGAGCTTATTGGCCACTGTATTACATTCCAGTACCCAGATCTCAAGAAGAAGATAATTTAAATATGATATCTTTATTATACAATGAACCTTTATAATAGAATAGCATTTTATCTTCAATGTTATAAAATGCACAAAAGCCCATAATGTGCACTGTGCAAAACCAACTGAGTTTTTCAACCAGTCTCCACTGTATGATGTGCAGAATACAAATATAGACAACAGGAACTTCACAAAAAATGGCTGATTCCACCCAGGTCCATATTCTCCTTATCATCCTAATTTTGTATAAAAACCCTTTCTTATGTTCTGGGTATGTTCCCGGTTTGCTGGGTAGTCTGTCCTGTCTCTTCACTGGGGTCAGCCAGTCAAGTCAGGTGAACCATGAGAGTGGCAGTCCATACAACACAGCCCATACACTACATAGCAATAGAACAGTGTTGACATCCAAAAGAGTGTCACTGATCCTTATCAAATCCTTTTGATTTTGGAGAATCGATGAAGAAGTCTGCTCCCTCTTCTCTCCTATGGCTTTCATTTTCCTCAAATTTGACTGTGATGGGAATATCCCTTGCTGCTGTAGCGGCTCCACGGACAGCATAACTCACAAGAACAGCCATAATAATGCCTATAGGAATCCCAATACATGCGCCAAGTGTTCCATGTTGTGCACCTGCAACCGCTCCCATGAGTGCTCCCACTACAGCAGTCATAATCACTATTAGTGGTTTGACGTAGTGGCCCACTACAGACAAGGTCTCTTCTCTGTATCCTTGCTTGACAGCCTGTAGGTCCACGTTCCGATTGTCAGCCATCACCGACCTGTCCTGCTTCTCTGTGCTCACTTCAAAGAACAAACAAACATACACACACACACACAGTTCATGAATCAGACCACCGTTACAGATGTAGGATCTTAATTTGAGCCAGTTTGCTACAGCAGGAAAATAATTCTGCAGCAACAGGAAATGTGAATTATTATGTGGATTATAATTAATGGACAGTTGTGTAGGGGTTGATACATTTTTCGTTAGGGCAAATCAAGTCTAACATTTCAAAGTGGAAATTACAAAGAAGCCTTTTTAAAACTCAAATACACTACAAGTGAACATTTCCTGCTTTGCAGGTATATTCTCAGCAACAAAAGAGTGATCAAATTAAGTTCCTACATCTGTACATATACAGGTCTATGTATTTGCATTTTAGATTTCTAATAGTGGCATTATCATACTTACTACTGGGGGGAAGTAGTTGACTGCTACTCGTCCTCTTCATCAACCCTTCTTTAGGCTTCTCTTCTTTATACTTCTTCAGCTCTTCTTCTTTTTCCTTTAACTCTCTTTTGAATTTCTGTTTCAGTCTGTCCTCTCTGTCTTCATACATCCTTCTCAGCTCGGTCACTTCTCTTGGCATTGTAGTCTCCATCAGTTCATAGTATACTTGGGGGATGAAGAATTCTTCACAGTTTTCTGCTACCATAGCATCTATCTTTTTCAGGAGCTCAGGAATCTGGGAAGGAGAATTCCCACACTCAAGGAGATGGTGTCTGTCTCCACATTTCACTAGAAGGCTTTTTGCTCTGTCAATCAGCTGATTCTGTTCAATGGATGTGCATTTCTCCTCAGCCTCACTGACAAACAAGACCATGGTAAACTTCCATGCCCTAACTGACAGTAGCTCCACGTGATACTGAATTGCCTTTCTATCAGTGGAGGAGAGCAGCTCGCCCATTGGCACCACCAGAAGAAGAGCATGGGGTCCTGGAGGACATAGGGTTACACTATTCTTAATTTCTTTTTTGATATGTGTGGATGTGCGCTTCACAGTGTCCCAGCCAGGTGTGTCTACCACAGTGACGGTCCTTCCAGCCACCTCACCCTGCTTCTTGACACACATGCCTCCTTCACTCCGGAAGTTATCTCTGCCCAGGATGGTTTTGGCAACTGTACTCTTCCCAGCTCCCACTCTCCCAAGCAGCACGAGTCTAAGATCTGACTGGGGAGGAGGACCCCCTGCATCAGAGGGAAATAATCAGTCACAAGCTTAGCACACAGTCTAACTAACACAATGTATCTCAAACATAGGCTGTGTAAAGGAATTAATTATGAAAATGTAATAACATGTCCAAATGTAGGCTAAACATTCTGGAATGCTGAACTGGAATTTACTTACCATAAACATTTGGGGAGCGTTCACTCGCCATTGCACAGGTAAATAACTTTGTTTTAATGTCGGCTCTCAGAGGTTTCCTCTTACATGCTGTTCTTTAGCTGTCTTGCATTGAAACAAATATTAATGCAGGTTAAATTATGGTGCAGGTTAAATTAGGTCACCATGGCTTATACACATAAAGTGTCCCACACCATTCACAATGATACACAATTTATAGAATATTACTATGCCTCTGTCATCATCATCATCCATGTTATAGACTAGTTTAGACTAGCTTAGAATGAGTTACAGAATGAATAAAGACAGTGATATGATTTCTTCTTTCATAAACACTATGTAAGTCGCTCTGGATAAGAGCGTCTGCTAAATGACGTAAATGTAAATGTAACAAGGAAGTGAAGGAACCAGTAACACAGGAATCCCTGGTGTTAGAGATTACATTTGATAGTGATTACACATGCATGTTAAATCGACTGTGCATTGTAAAATAATTATGTTTAACTTACATTTCTATTATTTTTGATAATTCTCAGTTTCCAATAGCTAACAGTACGGCATGCGCAGAAGCGGGCAGACATGCACGTTAACATTTCCTGAAAAGTTAAGAGGTGGTTTATGAGCATAGTGTATGCACTCTCCAATTACACGATAGACTTTAATCTAGTTGCATAGAGTCGCCTGCTATTGGTTGTACATTATAGCAAAAAACTTTGTCTGAAGTCACATGCAACACAATAATTGTGTAAAACATGTTAAAGCTAAAATAAAGTGATGTTTTCCATCTATGCCCCAAAAAGGGACAAACTGCAGGTATACTGTAATCAAATCCACTCATGCACACACTTCAGTAAAGAAGTGTTCAAGCACAGACAAACACTTGATGTGATGATTATTCCATGATAGGGAAGCCATAAAACTACTTTGTGTAAGCAGAAGAACAAATAAAGTTAAACAATAAGGACTTCAATAATCAAATATAGTCACTGAACAATATTGATAACCATTACATCAGCATTCAACAACATATCTAAACGTAAAAATCATGTACTTCACTTACCTTGTAACGCTAGTGGTTCAGTTCTTGAGCTGGCATTAACAGTAAGTCGCATGTTATTGTGAGGAGTGACGCTGGCAAATATGTTCATTCTGTTTGGTTTCTCTTTGCTTTGTGCTACTGTAGGTGTGGCCAGTGCAATGTGCAACACCAACTGAGTTTGTTTAATGCTCTAAAAACACTAGTCTCCACTGTACCACGTGCAGAATATAAATAAAAATATAAAGGCCAACGTATTCTTTTTAAAATAATCAGATATTGTTTTTTTAACTGTTAATAATAGATTTATTTTGAAACAGTTGATCAAAAACGAAAGTATTGTCAATAATTGTGACTTTTTGATACAAACTAATCATGTTGACATCATATTAGAATGAAATAACAGATGTAGAGCACCCAGAAAAGAGAAATCCTTGCATGGCAACACTGCTATCTCTTCCTATTTTAGATGCAGTTACAGATTGACTTATTTCCTGAGTGATATACAGAGCAAACTGGATAGCACACACCTCCTCTACTGTTGAGATATGGTTCCGGGTCAATAGACAACGCCTAAGAGCTTTAACCTTGAGCTTCATGTTTATGAAGCAGAGCCAAATATAGACATAATCTAAGGTAGAATGTAAGGTAGAATGTAAAGTAGAATGCCTCAACGAATGGCCCATTGAGTTTGTATGTAGGCCTATTCTTGACCTATAGAGGTCGATCCCTTTGACTCATTAGAGAATTATGACAAAGCATTATCTGGAAAGTAATATTTTTAAATCAAATTTTATATTCTATCAAATGTTTTAACATACTGTCAGCAAATGTGTTCATATTAACAATCATAAAATGAAAACAAAATGTAACACTAAAACAAAGACACATGAAGCATCTACTGTATCCGACTATAACAGACACAATTCCGCGCCTGAGACAATACTTTTCACAATCCTCCGTCCGTTTCTCCATCGCTGTTTTTTTCTTAAAGCCAAATAGTCCGCAGAACTTTTTATTCTCCTTCTCCCTCTTTTCCACCTCCATCATTGCCCTCCATCGAGAAGGGTTCTGGTTCCTGTGAACAAACAGAGCTCGGAAAATTAGAAATGCTCACTAACAGGGATGTAAACAAATGTGTGCACAAAATGTTTGAGAAATAAGCTTGTTGTGCGTATGGAAAATGTCGGGGATAAAATACATTGACACGTTTGTATTATGATGTTACCACTAGATGACGCTCGTTGACAATAAATAAAATAAAAGGACAGCGTTGTATTCTAGAATATTTCGAAAACAGAACGTTCTTCATGCCTATCCGTCACAGTAGGCTGTCCTGTGTGACAGAAATAGAAAAACGCTGCAAAATGTGAAATCTTATCAAGAAAGAAAGAAAAGTTCTACCTAAAAAAAAACATTTAAACACATTGGTTGGAAACAAAGTTTATTCAATTTTCGTCCAATAGCCTCGTTTTATACTAATGAAAACAAGTTGATCACAAAAACCAAGTGAATTAATTGTATACAGGTAGCCTAATTTCAGGGCTGGACAAACAATAATTGATTATCATTTGCAAAACAAATTGTTGTAAGCCTACATTGACAATCAGATTTTCAAATCAATTCTATCTTGAATATAGGCCAAACCCAAATAGGCTAAATATTCGTGATTAACAGTGATCAAATAAACTATTTGCATGAACATTTACACGCTGTAACCACAGGATAAGGCACCTGCCTCCACAAACACTTTCTGCCTGCAACACCTGTCCCCACCACCACAGTCCCCCTGTCGATCCCGGCCATCCCTCTTAACCCATCCCCGCCTCCCTCTTCGCTGCTCCAGCAGTGCCAGGCCAGAATCTTTATCTGTGTGGTTTGGGCCTGCCGGCATGCCATCCCGCTGGGGAAAGAGCAACTCCGCGAGCCACCAGATTTTTCGCAGTCGGTGTGGCGCAACCAGCGGGGCCAGAAGACCGGAGCTAATTTTACCCACTGGTAGCGCATTCCACAGGTGGCGGAGCGGACCAGCCAGTCACGCAGAGTGCTGGCAACGTCTGCGGGAAGCTCACTCAAATCCAAATCCTCTGCTTCCTTTTCTAGTTTTCGTTGGTAGCGCGCTGCGCCCTCTGTCAGCTCTGGAGACGCGCGGAAGTTGAACCCCTCGTTGGTGGTGTTGTTTGGTATGGCGGGCGGAGCGGGCGGGTCACCACGAGACCCAGTTTGACCACCAGACGCATCCGTGTCGACGCTTTCCCCCTCCGACGTCCAAACCCTTGCTTCGGCTGGGCGTTCTATGGACATCCAGAACGGATCGAAAGACGAGCCCAAAATGCGCAGGAGCCGGTTGTGCCGCAGGTGTTTGGGTTTCGGTGTGTAATGGTAGTTCTCCTCATTCATCGAGAGTGAATATGGCCGAATCAGCTGCGAAGAAGATACGAAACTACTTGATCTGGTCCGTAGAAAGGATACATCATCGAAATCCGTGTCTTTTTGGCCTGTAGGAGTTTCCCTGCGCACCTGCTCCTGGTTGGGAATCACTGAAGTTGCGCTGGTGAGAAAGACAAGCAGATATGTCCAGCACAGGGAAACGCTCCTTAACCAATTCACCAATCCGTTCATTTTCCAAATAATGGATGTCTAAAGTGAAGTCAATCACAGAAGTCCAATACTCTCACAGTTGTAATAGGCCTAGGGCATTGAATCAATAGGTACAGAGGACTGTCCCACTTCCCTGTCTCCTCTCCCCTAGCTCTGGCAAGTCTAATATGTGGTTTCTCTGTCTTCCTCTCATAATACATGGTTGTTTGGAGTGTCCATATGCCCATACAGTCAGTGTATCAGTGCAGACATCCTTGAACACGGACACAATAATACACAAATAGAACTGATGTCAATGAAGTAGGAGCTGGCAGGAATCTCTCTTATCACCTGAACAACAGGGATTTTATCAGCTATGGCTGGAACAGGCAATACTGTACCCACTGTCTCTCTCTGGTATGATCACTCAGTCAAAGATTTAGTGTTGAAACACCATAGGCAGGAAAGGAAAGAGACAACGCTAGAGTGGGGATGGTTTGCAGTGGTGAGAAGCGTGAAGGAAGGGTGTGAGTTGTTGACCTTCATTGTGTCACAATGACCTTACAGAAGTGGAAACAGTTGATAATTCCTCATACCATCCCATGTATGTAGCTACAGAAGGCTACTAGGAACAGGTGGGAGACCCAGTGGCCAGGGGAGTGTCGTGAGGTCATAATCACACAAGTTCCTGATACTACACAAACATAACTAGTATCTGCAGCATGTGGAGCACCCTGAGTCTGAGAGACTGAAACAAACTGGCTGCCCAGACAAAATATGTTTTTCAGGACAAGAGCCCCTTTCATTTAGGGTTACTGGAATCTTCATGGTCAAAGCCACAAAGTAGCACAACATACTGTATCAAGACTGATAGGTTTCACTATAATAAATAATAATAACACTGTACTATTGTTTTCAAATATCAACTTAGTTTATTTTCATTCATAATATTAAGCTTCATATATACAGTTCACATAGTTCATATACTGCACTATCAAACTTCAGAATTAGAATTAACTGTGAATTTACATGAAAAAGGTTGATATTGCGTTCTGCATTGATTCAACTGGGCTCAGTATTCAGGAATTCTACACAGCACTGACTTTTAAATATACACTGAGTGTACAAAACATTATGAACCTGCTCTTTCCATAACATAGACTGACCAGGTGAATCCAGGTGAAAGCTATGATCCCTTATTGATGTCACTTGTTAAATCCAATTCAATCAGTGTAGATGAAGGGGAGGAGACAGGTTAAAGAAGGATTTTTAAGCCTTGAGACAATTGAGCTATGGATTGTGTATGTGTGCCATTCAGAGGGTGAATGGGCAAGATAAAATATTTAAGTGCCTTTGAACGGGGTATGGTAGTAGGTGACAGGCGAATCGGTTTGAGTGTGTCAAGAACTGCAACACTGTTGGGTTTTTCACGCTCAACAGTTTCCTGTGTGAATCAATGGTCCACCACCCAAAGGACATCCAGCCAACTTGACACAACTGTGGGAAGCATTGGAGTCAACATGGGCCAGCATCCCTGTGGAACGCTTTCGACACCTTGTAGATTCCATGCCCAGACGAATTGAGGCTATTCTGAGGGCGGGCGGGCGGAGTCAATATTAGGAAGGTGTTCTTAATGTTTTGTACCCTTACTGTATAGGCAAAAAGGGATTGAATGATGTGATACCACCACAAGGTGGTGACACTGCACATTGTGTGTGTGTGTGTGTGAGCTACCAAGCGTGCATACTCAGGCGATATATCCACAGTGATAAGGTAAAGTAAAGTGCCACCACAGCATAACTGATTGTCATCATGTCATAGACTAACTACAGCAACAGCACAAAGTAGAAACACTGTATGATTAAAAAGGTAGCAAGGCACTGTGCGTGTTCATCCTATGTGCTGACCAGTGTAGGCTAGGATTGTGTGTCGACCTGTGAGTCCACCTCTGCTGTGTGGGCGCCGCTCTCTCAGAGTGAGAAAAGCTGGTCATGGGAGCTCTCCTGTTGCCGGGCGGATTGTGGCGGGGGCCTGGACGAGACGGGGGGCAGGCTGCGTGTTGAGGGAATGTGGTCGGCCACCTTCGCCCTTTCCTCCAGAAACTTGTCAAACTCTAAGAGAGAGGGAGGGAGAGAGAGTTAATGGTGTGGGTATTGCAACACTGATTTCTACTGGCACAGGCAGAAATAGGATCTTGGCAATGATGATGGTTAAAAAGGGAAGAAAGAAAAACAAGTTGAAGACTTACCCTCACTGGTCAGCCCTTCCCTGTCCCCAGCCTCTGGTTGCTGTAACACGAAACAAGTACATGTAGCAACTCATGACAACCCATTAATGTTTGTTGAAAGGACAAGAAAACACACCACATTAAAAAGTCACCGTCTTACCGTTTCTGTGTCCGCAGACAGCCATCTGTCAATGTCTTCCAGGGTGGAGTTCTTACGGTTAGGCTTAGATGAAGGAATCTGAGGGAGGGAGAGAAATAGAACGAAGAAGAAGGGTAGAAAATAAACAAAGAGATGTTAATGAGTCTTAGTAGAACGGCACAAGGCAGATGCTTCTAGTGGTGTCTAGTCCTCAGGACCTCAGCGTGTGAATGCATGTTTTCATTCAAACCCATTTCTGCATCATCGCTAATAGAGTAGTTACTTAACTGTTATTTAACTGTGACTGTGTGTTGGACATTGGCTCATTGCTGTTGTCTGCATCGAAACGGTCCCTTCCTGAAAGTTACACCCTTATTGCTGGCAATAACAGGATGATTCAGAATGTAAATCAACAGTAAATTGAAGGCCTTTAAGTCAGTATTTTTAGACCAAAATATATATCCTTCCCTGTGCTTTCCGTAGGATATGTTATGTTGACTGTAGATAATGAATGAGAAACATTACCGCTCCAGTAACCTGCAACCTGGTGTCCAGGGCTCCAGCCAGTCCTTCCACTGCTCCTGGGTCCTCGTACCGCATACTGGACACACACACACACACACACACACACACACACACACACACACACACACACACACACACACACACACACACACACACACACACACACACACACACACACACAGTACATAACACTACATCAGTGGAGGCTGCTGAGGGGAGGACGGCTCATAATAATGGCTGGAACGGAGCAAATGGAATGCCATGTGTTTGATGTATTTGTTACCATTCCACCTATTCCGCTCCAGTCATTACCACAAGCCTGTTCTCCCCAATTAAGGTGCCTACCAACCTCCTGTGGAACTACATACCATAATATGTATAACAGTCATCTTTGGTGTACATTTCTTCGGTGTGTTTTGATATTTGTATACTGATATAACACCCTACAGCACTACAGTGAAGGTGTCTCACCTCTTCCTCTGATCGGCCAGAGAGCTGCCCCTGGTCTGGGCAAACATGTCAAACTCATCCTCCTCTGGTGCACCTGATACACAGAGACAGGGTATGAGAGGGAAACCAACCAGAATGATCACCTTCTTTTATTCAATGACCACAGCCTCAGAGTAGTCAGTTTAGCCTTTTAGATCATAATGAATACCATTATATGGACAGGGAGGACCTGATCCTAGATCAGCACTCCTACTCTGAGACTTTCTGAATATGGGCTCAGTTTTTTTGTGTAGATTATTTTTGTCAATGTTTTTTCATACTTTGGTAATGTTAAAGAGAGATTAAAGAAATGGAGTCCAACAGGCCTTGAGTTTTAATGCAAAACAGATGCTACTCACTGTGGTTGGCTGCCTGCCTCTGATTGGAGGGAGCGCTGAATGCGGGTTGGCTGGCGGCCGCAGAGGTGGTTGCTGGTTGGCTGAGGGACTGGGGCATAGGGCTGAGGTCAATGAGGTTGGCCCTGGCAGGAGTCTGCTATAAGGCAGAGGGAGAGGATACATTGAGTCGTGTTCAGGATGGTGCAGCGTATTGAACGTTGCAATTAGAGTTGCCATAAAGAGAGCTGAAATGACTGCTTACTGTACATGTCAGAGAGGCATGTCTTGTCAACAGAATATATTTATATCTGAACATTGTGCCCTACTGAACTAGATGTATAAACACAAATACAAAAACAAAAGTGACAGATGGCTGTACCTGCTCTGTAGTTGTTCTCTGGGCCTTATTGAGTCTGTCAAACCTAAACAACATGGGAGAAAAATAAAAAGACGATGTATAATCTTGAAAGCACAGACTTCAGAACATGGACAATCTGTACTGTGTAATACATGTGCCTCATTTTCAATGTCTTTGAGGGCAAATCAGTTTGTGAATGCAAGTAGCCGAGTCGTGTGTGTGTGTGTGTGTGTGTGTGTCAGACCTAGGTTCAAATACTATTTACGGTATTTCAATTATTTTCAAAGATATTTGGAAGTAAGTAATTAGATATTTTTTATTTGAAAAGATAAGTAGTTCAATATTAGAATGTACAGGATTTGGAAATACACTTGGAAAGTATTGGTATGTATTTGAAAATACTCATATACAGTCCTCTGATTCAAATACAATCCCATGCACAGGTATTTGAAAATAGTATTCGAAAGAAGTAAATGAAAATACTTCCAAATAGTAGGCTATTTATAGGAAATTATTTGAAAATACTCTCAATAGAAGTAGTTGATTCGAGCCACATTATTTGAAAATACTCAAATACACAGAACATAAGTATTTAAATAACAAATACACATGTATTTGAACCCAGGACTGGTGTGTGCGTGTGTGTGTCTGCCTTACCTGTCGTAGCGGATGAAGGCATTGTTTAAGTCATCGTTGACGACCAGCAGCTCCTCTATGAGGCCCTCGTCCACCAGCCTGGGGATCAGCTCCACCACACGGCTCTGCATCTCCCTACACACCTGGTACAACTGCTGCTCACACAAACAGAGGGGGTTGGGAGGGACGGGGGTTAGAGGGAGTGGAAGAGAGAGAGAAAGCAAGAGAGAGCGACAGAAGGAGGGCGGGGGTGAGAGTGAGAACATCCAGGAATCACTACCTGATAACACTGAATTTGAATATATGACAGAAGTGCATTTTAATACATGAAGGCAATAACCAGGGAAAGAGACCACAAGAAGAAACGGAGAGAGAGAGAGAAAGAGAGAGAGCGACAGAAGGAGGGCGGGGGGAGAGAGAGAAAGAGAGAGAGCGACAGAAGGAGGGCGGGGGGGAGAGAGAGAAAGCGAGAGAGCGACAGAAGGAGGGCGGGGGGGAGAGAGAGAGAAAGAGAGAGAGCGACAGAAGGAGGGCGGGGGGGAGAGAGAGAGAAAGCGAGAGAGCGACAGAAGGAGGGCGGGGGGGAGAGAGAGAGAAAGAGAGAGAGCGACAGAAGGAGGGCGGGGGGAGAGAGAGAGAAAGAGAGAGAGCGACAGAAGGAGGGCGGGGGGAGAGAGAGAGAAAGCGAGAGAGCGACAGAAGGAGGGCGGGGGGAGAGAGAGAGAAAGAGAGAGAGCGACAGAAGGAGGGCGGGGGGAGAGAGAGAGAAAGAGAGAGAGCGACAGAAGGAGGGCGGGGGGAGAGAGAGAGAAAGCGAGAGAGCGACAGAAGGAGGGCGGGGGGAGAGAGAGAGAAAGAGAGAGAGCGACAGAAGGAGGGCGGGGGGGAGAGAGAGAAAGAGAGAGAGCGACAGAAGGAGGGTGGGGGGGAGAGAGAGAGAAAGAGAGAGCGACAGAAGGAGGGTGGGGGGGAGAGAGAGAGAAAGAGAGAGAGCGACAGAAGGAGGGTGGGGGGAGAGAGAGAGAAAGAGAGAGAGCGACAGAAGGAGGGCGGGGGGAGAGAGAGAGAAAGAGAGAGAGCGACAGAAGGAGGGCGGGGGGGAGAGAGAGAGAAAGAGAGAGAGCGACAGAAGGAGGGCGGGGGGGAGAGAGAGAGAAAGAGAGGGAGTAGAGATGCATGAGAGGAAGAAAGACGTGCAGACAGACCTGCAGTAGCTCTGAGTCCTCCTGCTGGCTCTGTCCAGGCGTCAGCTGGTTCAACATCTCAGTCATCACAGTCAGGTTCCCCCTGACCAGAGCCAGGTCAACTCTCAGCTTCTGGGCCTGAAAGTTCATCAACAGAAGCATCCTTAGGCTCTTTGTCAACTCTTTCTTAAATGAGGCTTGGGGAAAGACATGAGGAGAGGAGGAAAATAATCATAGAGGCTATTGAGGAGGCCTTACCACTTTAACCACGGTGGTACATACAGACATTTCCCCTAGGCGCTGGTTTAAACATGGGCTTTTCCCAACAATTTGAAGAGATAAATCATAAGTGGTCCTAAACAGAACCAACACTTAGGGCCTCGTTTAACTGTAGCTAGTATTTACTCACACTGTGTGTACATGAGTAGTCCCACAATATCAACAGGGTAATGCATTTACAATCTATTCAGTACCTGTTGAGGAGAGATGGAGATGGGTCCATCGCTGAGCTGTGGGGGCAAGGCAGTCAGTGCAGCCTGGGTAGGGGCCAAGGCAGCAGGGGCAGCAGGGCCACGGGGAGTCTGACTCTGAGGAGGTGGAGCTGGCACTGTAACAGAGGAGTCGTTCTCTGGAATGCTCTAGGAAACAACAGAAAGACAGCAATGTAATAGAGTCAGTTAGCACATGATTTGATCCAAAACAACAGACATGGCTCATGCAGGAATGCAAACATCATGCTCCAACCAACTGAGCCATCGGAACCTCAACATAGTAAAGGGTATGTTTTGTGGGAAGGGTGTGTGTGTGTGTTTTTGTGTAAGATAAATAGTGATCTATCCAGAGATAACAGACATGAAGAGTCTAAAGGTCAACGTTCAGCAGGTGACGTGCCTCACCATAGAATTACATAAGGAATCAACAGTAAATTAGAGGATCTCTTTGAGCCTTACCCTGAGGGGAGTGTGGATGGGGGAGAGGGCGTCCAGGTCGGTCATAGGGAACTCCAGGCCCCGCCTCCTCAGATCCTCATACACACAGACCACACCTCCTAGGGAGGGAGAGCTACGGAACGCATCGGCCCACGCCTGAGAGAGAGAGACAGAGAGAGAGAGAGAGAGAGAGAGAGAGAGAGAGAGAGAGAGACAGAGAGAAACAGATAGAGAGAGATAGAGAAAGATAGAGAGTGTGAGTGGGATAGAGTTTGAGAGGGGAGGAGGATAAGAAGATACTTTATGATAGACAAAGGCATGTTTTCTCTGTTCATTCATAAAGTTCTGAGTTTGTAATGAAGGTTGTCATTCCAACCAATTTCTCCATTTCCTCTAATTGATATGACATTAAATGACATTAAATCACTGCATTAACCCTATCATAACTTATAACATGGGCCTCTACAGTCTTGCAATAGTGGGATAATGTCCAAGCCAAATCAACAGTCAATAAACAGCGGAGTTGTACAGTACCTGTATACAATCCAAATGGATCGTCTGAAATGGCCCCCTATTGGCCAGAGCCCAAACGTAGTGCACTATATACGTGCCATTTCAGACTCAACCTATGAGATGCAACCCACCTGTATGAGGCTCAGCACCCGGTCGTGCAGTGTGGTGGGAGGGTTGTTCTTGGGCAGGATGGCTCGTACCAGAACCCCCTCCACAAAGTCCTGGGACGCCACTAGAACGTGGAACCGATGGCCACAGTTCTTCACGCACGCCTCCAGAACCTAAAGATAGATACAGGAGGAACGACTGAGAATACACACACTGCAAGGAACAAACTGTACTGTACTGTATACAGCCCCATTTATCAATCAATATTTATAAAGCCCTTTTTACATCAGCAGATGTCACAAAGAGCTATACAGAAAACCCAGCCTAAAACCCCAAAGAGCAAGCAATGCAGATGTAGAAGACTCCCTAGAAAAGGCAGAAACCTAAGAAGAAACCTAGAGAGGAACCAGGCTCTGAGGGGTGGCCAGTCCCCTTCTGGCTGTGCCGGGTGGAGATTATAACAGTACATGGCCATTAAGGTCAGATTTTTCTCCAAGATGTTCAAACTTTCATAGATGACCAGCAGGGTGAAATAATAATCACAGTGGTTGTAGAGGTTGCAACAGGTCAGTACATCAGGAGAAAATGTCACTTGGTTTTTCATAGCCGGGCATTTAGAGGTTGAAATAGCAGGTGCGGTTCAGTCACTCCCTGAAGTCACTCAATTCCAGTCTCGGGAATCCGCAGTGAGAGACCCAGATGATTCAACATTCCCCATCAAGAGAATGCCAATCTTTAGAATATGGAATAGAAAGAACTGAACTAATACTCACTGTCAGAGCCAACATGATCTCCCTGAAGCTCTTATTACCCACAATCCTCTTCTTTATGGCTTTGACTGCATCTTTGGGTCTAGGGAGGAAAACCACACATACGCACTTCCAGCATCAATTCACAGAAAGACTGTATTTATTGTTATCATATTATCAGTGGGGGTAACTGTTTGACATCGAAAAAGATGCTGTACAAAACGGTCATCAATAAAAACACAATAGAAAACAAATGGCCTAAGTGACTGCATCCATAGTTACCCTTCGTCTGTCTCGTTGATGATGTCACATATCTCCATGTTAAGGGCCCAGTCCTCTGAATGCAGCACGGCGCTGGTGGCTCGTTCTGTCAACATCAACAGGAGATATTATCCCCTTATTATGACTGTCTGAGACGACAAACAATATGATATTATACTCTTATTATGACTGTCTAAGACAACAAAGAACATGGATGATTAATCATGTCTACTGTATGCAGATAGACAAACAACATGGATGATTATGCAGATAGGCAGACTATAAAGTCACATTTTATACCCCAGCATTATCGATACTTATTAATACATATCAATGCAGCTAGATATCAAGATAACACATAGGATACCACCTAGCCTATGAGCGACCGTAAACGTAGGCCTACTGTCAAACCTATTCAGCAGGCATTGGCCTACACATAATTGTTATAAACAATTGTTGGTTGATTTTAATTGAATAATGATTAAGTTTAAAGTATTTACAATCTAGCAAATTATCTAACCTCAGCTAAATGTGATCAAAGTCAACCCCTTGGCATTTATTGAGGAATGTTTGTTCCCATTTCATCCTCTAAGCACTCCACTGTGGCCCCTTTTGTTGGTCCTTATAATTCTCTGCTAATCTCCCTCATTTCCCTCTCACCCTCTCACCCACCCTCTCTCTCTCTCTCTCTCTCTCTCTCTCCCCCTATTTCATGTGACTGTCAGCTGGTTCTGTTCGCATTCCCTCCAAGGTAGTCTAAACATATGACATGTGAGAGAGAGGGAGAAGTGGATGAAGTAAGAGCGTTTGTGTGTGTGTGTGATATCAGGAACAAAAGATCAGCAAGGATGTCAACACTTTCACTAGACTGGACAGTAGACATAACTGTCCATAGCTCATCTCCATCAAAAGACCTGTGACATAAAAACATTATCTGCATTTGATATAGACAGTTTGTTCCAGATATCAATGACGTAATGATGTGGAAGTTGACCAACTTTGACTGCAATAATGCAATGTCATTTAAGAAACCAGGGATCTAGGATTTAAATGAATTGTGAAATGTTCATAGGTTAGGCTGATTATAAATTCAGTCTTGAAATGGGGTCTAGTTTAAAACGGTTTGTGAGCCAAAGGGCTGCTTTGGTCCAGTTTTGAATAAGGAAGTAAGCAACAACTTCTATGGCCCTAAACCCACCCATTGACATCAGTGATTCGTCAATATTGCTGACATGTCACCACAGGTTACGAATCAAATGGGCGATAAGGGTCATTTAGACTGCCTCTAGTATTTGATTGGTTTGAGAACACATCTTTCAAGGCAGATATCGATATTAACATTTATACGTATATAGTACTTAGCAAATAAAAGTAGCTGCAATTCCTCCATTTCTGTCTGAACCTCTATAACAAAATAGCCCCTGTAACTTTGACAAAATGTATTAAACGTTTGAACAGAAATAAATAGCTAGCTAGATACAGTTTGCAACTTTCTAAAGTTTAGTTGTGATGTCATTCAACATTGCGGCTCGAGCGACGCATAATTAGCTTGATGGCTCTGCTTTGAACAGCTTTCTGCAATATTTCTCCCGACTTACCAATTCGTTGTCCAACAGGAGAAGAGAAGGGGCTTCCTATAAGAAACTCCATATTTTCCACAAAGTCGTAATTTCAAAACGGTACTTTTTTCACTACCAATACCCTGTTATTTCCCCGTTAGTAAGTAGACCTGTGTGACGCTAGACACAACAAAGATTAGCCAGAATAGTTGATTTCGCCTTCAAAATAAAGATTCCCCCATTGCAAACGGATACAAACAGTGGAATCAAGCCATATTTGGACTAGATAATGCTAAACAAGGTTATAATGTTATTACATAATTAAAAATGAAGTGCAATAATTCATAATTTGTGTCAATAAACATATATTTGTTGAAATCCCACTGTGGCTGTATTAGACCACATAATTGCCTTGGGGGCATACTAATATGTACTGTACAGCCTAAACTAGAGATTGTGCTCCCATGAAATGGAGTATCAGCCTATTCAGTGACACCCACAGAAAACTACTTTGCTCTTATTAGGGAACTTTTACTGTGGGAAATCAGCTCATTGTGCGTATTGAACATTCATATTGGACTGTGCAAGAGCTAAGACACTAATATTTGTGTAAATTCTACACAGTTGTGTTCTGTGAGTGTCAGTCATTCACAATATGAATGTTCAACACACAATAGACTGACTGGAAAGGTGATTTACATTTTACATTTACATTTACATTTCCCACAGCCAAAGTCCTGCAATAAGAGCTAAGATACTAATATTTGTGTAAACTCTACACAGTTGTGTTCTGTGAGTGTCACTGAGTAGGCTGATACCACATTTCATGGTCCCAAGATCCATAGGTAAGGCTGTAGAGCGCATATAATTGTGCCACCAATGCAAGTCTAATACATCCACAGTGCGGTTTCAAAATAATTTAACTTTTTGGTGTCAAATTAGCTAATTATTGTCTTTTAAACTTTTATTTATATAACAACATTCCGACCTTGTTTAGTATTGCCTAGTCCAAATATGTCATTAATCCACTATTTGTATCCGTTTGAATCACTTTCAATGGGAGACATTTATTTTGAAGGCGAACCGCAAATTCCAGTATTGTGGCTAGCTTCACATGTTGTAGGTTGATCTGTGGCGGCGCGGTCACGTGAATACCACCAGGCCAGGCTATGATTATAAGAAGGATGACATACTGTATTATAAGGTGGATGTGTGGGCAGGACAGGGGACACACTCTTTTCACGGCACTTCGAGACAAATTGATTTTCGTAGCAGGTTAAGAGAGCATTTTTGCTAACCCTTACACTTTTCCCAACCTTTAACCTCAGTCTTCTAACCTGCTACATAAATTCTCCTAAGTAAGTTTTCCTAGCCCTCTACGAAAAAGTCACTTCGGTATCGAAGTGCCATGAATAGTGTTTCCCATGTGGACACTCAGCAGTGGAGGCAGCTGAGGGGAGGATTTAATGGCTGGAACGGAGCAAATGGAATGGCATCAAACACATGGATACCACGTGTTAGATGTATTTGATACCATTTACTCATTCTTCTCCAGCCATTACCACGAGCCCGTCCTGCCCAATTAAGGTGCCACCAACCTCCTGTGGTGGATGCCAGTCAGTGAGATATGCCCTCATGTGTTAATATCTAGTCTTTAGGTATAAAACAAATACTTATTCAAACAAATACCCAAGAGGACAAGTGAGACAGACTGGTATAGAAGCCTACATGGACTAGGTCCCAATACTGTACTCAATTTGCTATAAAGAAAACACCCAAACACAAAATATTACAATGTTCTCCACTTTATTCAACACTTATGTGCAAGACAGTAGTCAAAGTGTCAGTCAACAAGGTTTGAGTTGCATACAAACTGTGGTGTCACTCTTTCTAAACCCCTCCTTATACGATTGTCATCATCACTAAATCAATCAATACAAATCTATGACAGTATTGACATTCAGCAATAATTACACTATGAACCGGACACAATTTAATATTTTCAAATAAAATTAACTCTATGGTTATAATATATTGCAGATAAATGATAATGTGCGCTTTAGCCTACCTGACACTACAAAACGGATAAAGATTGATGCATTTATGATACAATACATTTGCGGTTTTAGCACCATTCGTTGTGATATTGATGTTGAGCAATTTATAACCACAGGACTCAGTTCCTATGTGCCTCTAGTTTCTCCTCAATATTACAAAAGCTTGGGTCAGACATGCCTTTTCTTACATTACCCAAAACATATAGTTACAGCCGGCACTACGAGTACTGTAGCTACCAATTTCACTTGTGGCTG